>NC_056061.1:79950647-80253303 GCF_016772045.2 Ovis aries | reverse complement strand
GAGAACAAATTAGTGGTTGCCAGTGGGAGAATGGGCAAAATGGATGGGAAGACTTAAAAGATATATACTACCAATTATTAAATAAATAAATCACAGTGATGTAATAGACAAAGGATATAGTCAATAATATTATAACTTTGTATGCATAATCCATAAAATTATTGGATCACCATGTTATATACCTGATAAAAACTATAATATTATAATCAGCTATACTTAAATGAAAAAAATAAGACTTCAGTAAAGAAATCCTGCCTGAGTTTCCAGATTGCTGGTCGGCTCTCTAAGTTTTGGACTTGTCAGTCTCCACAATTGCCTGAGCCAATTTCTTAAAATAAATCTCTTTAGACATATAGATATAGATAGATTTATAAGTAGATAGATATTTAACTTACTGGTTCTTTTTCTCTGGGGAACATTTACTCACATGAGAGGATTTTATGATTCATTTTTTATAGACAGAAGATAAATTATAAATTAGAATGGAAAGAATTTGCTAACTGCTCAGAGATCAGAAAGAGAGGGAAGAGGTAAAGATGAATTCAGAATTTTTTTATTTTGTAGGGTAAATAATATCATTAATTTCATTATTTCTTCAAATTTCTTCAAATCCCTATGCTTAATTTTGTGATACATTGCTATATTGCTAATAACCTTGATTTATTATCCATTATAATGTGCATATATAAAAATACTTTATAGGATGCAAATGTTGGTTATTTCTATTTATAAATATACTGCTGTTCAATTTCTCATTAATGGTTCTAAATCTGTGTTTTCTCAACAGAGCAGAAATAGACATATCATCTAGGACCCAGATCTAAGCATGTGATCAGGAAGAGCATGACTTTTATTGAAATAACAAACTATTATTATTCAATTTATTCTAAATGCATTAGAGTCTCTCCAAATGAGTAAGAAAATATTAGCAGAATTTATCTTGAGGATTCTCACCATTATCTCAAGAGGGGTTAGAACTCGTCAGATATATCTCAAATGAGAGGAGATGTCTGCACTCTAGCCTGTTCTGATCCATTTAATCCTCTTTATCCCAACCCTATTGCCCACTCCTATAACTCTTCAATTTCTCTCACAGTTTCACATGATTCCAATCTATAACTAGGTCAGATATATTGGTGAAATTACTGTCATTTAGTATTTAAGAATGCATTCACAATATTAGATGAAGTTATAAAATTGAGAAATGTAATTCTTGCCATATCCCTCTGAGATAATTTGTGATGTACTTTGAGTGAGAAAATGTAGAGTCGGGTGGCTGACCAGGAATTTTTAAAAAATGCCAGTAAATCTATTTTCTTATGGAAAGTATCAAGTCAAAACCGTGGGCAAATCTCTTCCTTAGAAATTATCAAACAAAATGAAACAAAGAACCACAAAAATAACCAAAATCATATAAGCCATCAAGAAGCTAATGGTCTGGTCTCAGAGAAAACACTGGGGTAAACTAACCCCCTAAGCAGCTTGTTCTGCCTTGTTAGGAACACCTATTTCCTTTACCATTGCTATCAGGCCATGCCCAAGTTCCTCTGTATACTCCTGGGCCAGGGGCTTTGTAACTGTGTCTCCTCAGTCTATCCTTTCTCCAGCTGTTCAAAACCAGCTGTGGCAATTCCAAATCATTTGTAACTTTTACACAATGTGATTTTAACTTACCACATTCAAGGCTGAAGTAGAGATATTTCTCCCCAAACCTTTCTCATCTCAGTTCTTTTTTTTCCATTTTATTGAAGTATAATTGACAAATAAAAATTGTACACATTTATGTTGGACAGTGTAATTTTTAAAGAGGCACATGCATACGATTTGATAGGGGTTCCTTGGTGGCTCAGATGTTAAAGAATCTGCCTGGAATGCGGGAGACCCAGGTTTGATCCCTGGGTCAGGAAAATCCCATAGGGAAGGGCACGGCAACCCACTCCGGTATTCTTGGCTGGAGAATCCCATGGACAGAGGAGCCGGGTGGGCTACAATCCTTGGCGTCACAAAGAGTTGGGCATGACTGATGACTAATATTTTTACTTTCTTTCATGATTTAATATGCATATTTGTGAAATGATTCCCACAGTTAAATGAACACATCTGTCACTCACATAGTTCCACTCGCCCCATTTTTAAATGTGAGAATACTTAAGATTTACTATTCCAGCCTCACTTTATGATAACCTTGCTTTTCTATTTCTTCTGGCCCAAAAGTGTGCAGTCATCCTTAACCACTTTTTTCCCCCCATCCCATATCTAGTCTGCCTGCAAAGCCTGTTGAATTTGTTTTCCAAATAAATCCAGAATCCAACCATGTGTCATCATCTTGACCATCCTCACCTGAGCCACACGTCTGAGAGAAAAAATGCATTGTGAGGCCAAAAACAAATAAATTAGTCTGAAACTTGGTGAAAAGATCAATTTGGTTGATCCTAGTGATGGCCAGCTTGTTAATCTGTTCAAGTTGCCAAAATACAATAGCATAGATAGACTAGGTGGCTTTAAACAAGATAGATTTAATTTAATGCAGTTCTGGAGGCTCAAGGCTCAAAACCAAGAGCCGGTTTCCGGTGTGGACAGCCATCTTCCTTCTGTGTCTTCGAATGGCCCTTCCTCTGTGAGCACACATGCAGAGATCTCTGGTGCCTCTTCCTTTTTCTTATAAGGACACCAGTTCTACAGGATTAGGGCTTCTTATCATCTCATTTAACACCAATTGCCTCCTTCAAGGCCCCGTCTCACATTGGGGGTTAGGGATTCAACATATAAATTTGGGGGGACACAATTCAAGCCTTAGTACCTAGTATAATCTCTCATCTGATCTTTGTTATATTACTTATTTTAGTTTTTAATTTCTAAATAGTAAATAATGCATAGTCAAGCTGGTGGGCCTCCCTGGTGGCTCAGCAGTAAAGAATTCACCTGCAGTGCAGGCGATGTAGGAGTTACAAGTTCGATCGCTGGGTTGGGAAGATCCCCTGGAAGAGGGAATGGCAACCCACTCAAATATTCCTGCTGGGAAAATCCCATGGACAGACAAGCTACCGTGCATGGAGTCACAAAGCGTCAAACACAGCTGAAGTGAGGGAACACACGTATAGGCATTCAGCCTTGCACTCAGTGTAGTGTTGAATTTAGCAGCTGCAAACCTAAACTACACATGGATTTATTGTTCATTAGGATGGATTGTTTAATCGCCCACCACTTGCTGTTTTTTGCACACTTACTGGCAAGTGTGCAAAGCTGCCAATATCAGGTCACAGGTATAAGCACGTTATGCAGTGAATAAGCTTGAAGTATTTAATTTTAACTGATACTGCATACCTTTCAAAAGAAGTAGTATTTTGTCTTATTCCTCTGCATTGAAAAAAAAAAAAAACAAATTACTCTAAATGTCAGATTTCAGTGAACATCATTTATTAAATGTTGTATACTCAGTTTTAATCTAACTGGGTAACTAAACATTAAAGTAAAGGGGAAAAATCTATATCGGTCTAATTTGAATTATATGTTCTTCTCAACAGGCATAATTGCTATTGACTGCCTAAAGCACCATTGTCTAAGTCATGAATAATCATAAAACATTACAATTGGCACAAGAAGAATGGAATGAAACCCATCAAAAAAAAAAAAAAAAAAAAGCTAAGCACAACATACCAACAACCTCCCCCCTCCCTTTTCCTCTTCCTAAAAGAATAAAAGCCACACAAAACACAATGACTTTATTACCTGAGAAAATGTGCTACATAATAATCATGAGAAGCCTCATTTATTATAGATAGTATTTCACGTTGGGTTTGACATTTTATTCTGGAATAAACTCCCTCGTTACTAGGTATGTGTCATAAAGAAGAGAGAAACCCTTCGTTCCTCACTCTCCCCTCTCATTAGCTGAATTCTCCATTCAGAACTAGTAACACAAATTTTCCTTTAGCAGAATATTTTCCTCAAAGCTCCAGAAGTTGGCAAAATGTTGCAAGTTGAATATTGTGAAGAGGAGTTAAGGTTTAAAGTCAATAAGCCTCTTACTTGTGGGGAATCTATTACCACTTTGTAGAGCGCGTTGCTAAATTGCCCTGTACTTGGTCTTGGGCACCTTGAGAGCTTCGGATCCTCATAGAGTCCCCCATGCTAGGTGACATTAAAATAAAGTAAAACACATGCCATTTTAATGCCTCGGTCGCTAGTTAAAAAACCCATGGATTAAGCTGAAAGTTAATTTCCTTTAAAGTACAATGTTCATTTTGTGAATAAACATCCTTATGTAAGTATGTGTATAACCAGCAATGCTATTATTCTGTTTCTCAAGCAGAGTGCAAAGCTTAGAAAAGAATTCCTCAGCCTCAGTGCTGCCTACTTTCGGGAAGGATAATTCTTTGTTATGTGGGGCTGCCTTATGGATGCAGGATATCTGAAGACTTCTCTGGCCTCTACCCACTAGATGCCACTGCTGCCAGTAGCAGTCCCTGAGTTGTGACAGTCAAAAATGTCTCTAGACACTGCCAGAGGTCTCTTGGGGGTGGGAGGGCAAAATCTACACACACACATACACACACACACCCCTGCCCATGCCTCTGTCCAATTCCCCTCTGGTTGAGAACCACACTCTTTGAGGTTAAGTTCACTGGAAGATGGTAAAACCAAAAAAGCAGAGCAAAAGCAAATTCCCATTTGGAAAAAGAGTGAGATGCATTTTGTCCCACCACGTTTCCCAGTTGGTGCAGAAGTCAGGAATCTGCCTGCCGATGCAGGAAATGTGGGAGGAGTGGGTTCGATCACTGGGAAGGGAAGAACCCCTGGAGAAGGCAACGGCAACCCACTCCAGTACTCTTGCCTGGAAAAGTCCTTGGACAGTGGAGCCTGGTGGACTCTAGTCCATGGGCTCGCAAAGAGTCAGACACGACTGAGTGACTAAGCACACCCACAAGTTTCCCTGCAGCTATTTGAAGTACCTAGAAGAGGTGTCCCAATACTATGGATCAGCCTTTCTGTGGCTCTTTTGATGGTTCCCATCCATAACACGGTGAAGCCCCTGTGAAACAATTTGAACAATTTCCCATGATCAATATTAATTAGTACTTTGACCAAATTAATAGCAATCAAATAAACAAACACATAATTGTGGGGCAGTGCTGGCGAAACGGTATTTTAAAGTTAGCTGCTTATTCCAAGGTGTTCCTGATCATAAGGAGACCCTTAATACCCAAGAACTGTACATTTCCCACCTTTGTGTTTTCTCATCCTCACAACCTAATCATGCTGCACTTTGATTATCTGATAAAGTATCTGTCCACCCACTGGGTTGTGCTGTGCACTCTTGATGAATAGTGAGTATTTCTTACTTATTTTTACATACTCTATGCCCAGCATATGGGGGACCATGAAATAAGTGTTGGCTAAATAATGTGTTATACTTGCTGATTTATCTAAAAAAACATTTATTAAGCAGCTTGATAGGTCAGACCTTGGGAACAGAAAAGTAAATCAGTGTTGATGTTTCCTTTGAGAATTCGTGGCAGAGTGGAAATGAGAGAAAGCCTAAGAACAGGTACTTAGAATTGAACATGCAAAAAAAGAGTGTTAAGGAGCAGAGTAAGCAGAACAGTGGTATAACCAGCACCAAGCCAGATTTGTTCAGAATGAAGAAAGCCATGGATAACTTAGCAACTATGCATTATTTGGCAACTATGCATTAAGTTTTTTGTTTGCAGAAGGAAATTTTGTATAAAGTTATGCCTTGAAGATCAATTTCAGTTAGAATAATTAAACATGGAGGAGGAAAAGCTGATTATTCTCTTCTTCCAAGTACTAAAAATTTAGGAGCATTATAGCTAATTGGAAAGCACAACTCGAGTGAGAGAAAGTCTGGGTTAAGCTTCAGGTTGGCACTATTGGGAAAAATAACCGAGGCTCCATTGTGTGGTATTTTGTTAAGTTTTGTTTTGTTTTTTGCTGTAGACCATTTTTTAAGTCTTTGTTGAATTTGTTACAATATTGTTTCTGTTTTCTGTTTTAGGTTTTTGTCTAGGAAGCATGTGGGATCTTAGCTCTGTGACTCTTGCTTTGGAAGGCAAAGTCTTAACCACTGGACCACCAGGAAGTCTCTGGTTTCTACTCTTCTTAATGATGGGTTCTACTGTTATCCAGCTTCCCTGGTGGTTCAGACCATAAAGAATCTGCCTGCAATGCAGGAGATCCAGGTTCAATTTCTGGGTTGAAAAGATTCCCTGGAGAAGGGAATGGCAACCCACTCCAGTATTCTTGCCTGGAGAATCCCATGAGCAGAGGAGCCTGGAGGGCCACAATCCATGGGGTCACAAAGAGTCAAACACGACTGAGTGAATAACACTTTCTATTGTTGCCATAAAAAACTACCAAAGGCTAAGTGGTTTAAACCAATGCTAAGCTATGATCTCACAGCTGTACAGGTCTGACGTTTGACATGGATCTCACTGGGCTAAAACTGAAATGAAACCAGGGCTGCATTTTTTTTCTGGAGGCCTGGACCAGCTTCTAGATGTGCCTCATGTATTTTGGCTTCTGTTCTCCTTCTTTCGTCTTCAAAACCAGAAAGAGTGTTTCTCTAAACCCTCCTGTTGTCAATGTCTGTCTCTGACTACAGCCAGGAAAAATTTTCTAATTTTAAGGATTAATGTGATTAGCTGGGGTCCACCTGAAGAACGAGGGAAAATCTTTTTATCTCGAGGCCATACCCTTAAGCATATCTGCAAAGTCTCTTTTGCCATTTAAGGTATCTTATTCACAAATTCTGGGGATTAGGATGTAGACATCTTCAGGGGAACATTATTTTGCCTCCCATATGAATAAAATGAAATTGTCTCCGGTAATCTTAAAGATGAATTCAGACCTGACCATCTCTGGCAGAGAACTACTTCTGTCTCCTGCTTTTCCCAGGTGGGGTCCTTTTCTCCAGTCAAGTGGGTATGTGAAGATCTGTTTTCAAAGAGTTTCATTATTTGTACTTCACTGTCATTAAGGAGAAATAAAAAGTAGAAAATGACATCAAAGGAAGTGTGAATGACTCGGCTTAGTCATTCGTAAGAATTTTCCCAATACTGGAGTGTGATGGAGCATCATTGAACACTCATAGTAACAGATTCTTTGTTGTCTGAGAGATGTAAGATTAAAGATAAAGACAGCATAGATATTTTGAGATTGTTGTAGACTTAGGTATCTTACATGATCATTACCTTTGTCAAAAACATGGACACAATCAGAGTTAAAGGTACCATATTATCAGAAGCAATTCTTGCATAATAGATATACCAGTTGTTTTCCAATTTAAAAGAAAGATGCTAAGGAGAGGTAATTGCTTTTTAGCAGTTCTCGTCTTTTTGCATGTAAGATATTGATAGAACCAGCTCTTCGGACTGTGGGATATTGAAAATGTTCATCATCCACAAAATACTCTTTGGACTTGGGGTTAGTTCTTTCTTATTGTGACGGGAAAAGTAGGAGAGATTTTGAGTGGTATATTGTTCTTCCTTTTATGAAATGGTGTGAACACACAAAAGCTTCCTTCCTAGAAAACAAACAAACAAATAAATATAGTTCTCTACAGTTAGCAATTTTGTAACCAGAAAATTTTGAAACACTTGTTATGTTTTTCTTATCTTTCTCTCTATTTGACAACTTTGCAGGAATTAACTATACTTTGAGAAATACTGTTTGGACATTTTTACTGAGATGTTTGTTTTCTTGTCAGAAAAACCTACTTGGTAGAAAGCAGACTGGAGAGAAACTACTGAATCAATGAGATACTTTTAAAGTCTAAGAACATTAGAGTTGAAAAGAATCATATAGGTCTTAATTGAACTCTCTGCAAAGATGGGTCTGCTCAGTTACATCCTTTATACATGGCTAAACAAATATGACTGGGCCTTCACCTGTTCCTCACCATGCCAGTTTGCAGGGTCTTACTTTCTGATGACCCTCACCTGGATGCATTCTAATTCCTTGCTCTTCTTCTGAACAGCACCCAGGATGAAGTCATTGTTCATTGTTGCTACTGAGATCTGAGCTGTGAGGAGTAGAACAAGTCTACCATCTTGTTTATCTTAGACACCATAGAAGTCTATTATCTCTTCTGTGTTGCTGTCTCTCAGTCTTATTAACATCTAGTGAGAGCAACCAGCAATCCCAACTACCTGAGCACATGATGCTCTGACATTGGGTCTCTTTTGCGTCATCCTTGTGCAAGTAAGTGACATTCATCTGTTTGGATTTCATCTCTGACACTGTGATGGCTCTGACTCTATAATTCAATATTTCCCATTCTTCCCAATCCATCAACTTGGAAATTTATGACTCCTGTGCCATCATCCCAAGGATTCTCCAGCTGCTCCTGGTTGTGCTCGGCCAGGCTGACTGCAAGCTTGCTTACAGGTGAGATCCTCAGCAACAATTCATCTAATTGTTGAACTGCTCTCCTAGAAGAGCTTGCAAGATCTGATGACTTGCTTGTTGGAAAAAAACAAAAAACAGAAAACTTGTAGTTTTACCAAAATTGGTCATGAATTTGTTTTATATTTATTTTGTTATCTGTGGTCAAAGTAAAATGGAGCTTAAACGCATATATGCAGACAAAGTGAACAAATCCATTAAAATGACAGGGCGAGTTTTATTACAGGAAAGCTACAAAATTTGGATTATGATTCCCACAGGGTCTCCAGCTTAGAAGAAAACCCTGCCTGTGCAGTGATGCTTTGAATTCCTTTAATTTGCAGTTATTGCTTAATTAGAAATAAGCTTTAGATTAATTTACATGGAAAGTTAGCATATTGACATGATTTCCTACTAAAGAAGAAAAACTCATACCAGATCTGTTCCTGAGCAGATTTGATTCAGAACAGTAAGGTGAGGATAAGAGCGGATTGTTCTCAATTTGGTTCTGTAAATAGTTTGTGACAATTCATTTATCTGCACAACTGAATTAAGTAATTTTGGAGTAAAATTAGAATCAACATGGCATGTGGCTCACAGTTCCTAAGGCAGCTCATCTTCTCGCTCCTTCCAAAATGCTTCTGGAGGATCAGAACGGGTGACAATTCTCTGAGAAAATGAAACACCAAGACAGACATTGCACTAACTGCTAGAAGCTTGGAGATCATTCCACCAACTACAAAACCTATGGAAAGGAATAGAGAGTTATAATCAGAAGCACACTTGGGTTTTGCTGCTTGGAGGAGTGAATCCATCTCCATGAGAAGATAAGCTCGAGCTTCATCCCTCCTCCTGTCTCCTCCCCACCTGCATCTGGGCTCTCTGTTCTGAATATGAAGGACCAACCTGAGAATGAACTGTCTCTCTGTCACCTTAAATGTATCCTGACTGAACATCTTGTATCTCTTCCTAGCTATGATTTTGTCAAGCTTTATGAAATTTGGTTGTGGGTATAAAAAAACAACAATCAGAGGGAATATGCTTTTTTTATATAAAGCAACACATCTCCTCCCAAACACCATATGCATTTGACACCCATCCTTACTGTGCAAATAAGAAACACAGAGCTAGACACTGAACACTGGGCTGAACAACGACCTTGCCAATCTGCTCTCTAGGTCTGGATCTGAGACAAAAAGAATTCTCTTAATTTCTTTGGACTTTTACTGTTATCCTCCTACTAATTTTTCCTGGGGAATAAGCAGAAAAAGCAAGGATAAATTAGATGCTCTGTCTAGTGACAAACACAAGGGCTGCACACACAGTTCTTCATTTTAGAAAAGGAAAGATTACAATGTAGAATTGTTTCCTTAATTTCTTTTTCTACTTTCTCATTATTCGTGTATAGGAATGCAAGGGATTTCTGTGTGTTGATTTTATATCCTGCAACTTTACTATATTCATTGATTAGCTCTAGTAATTTTCTGGTGGAGTCTTTAGGGTTTTCCATGTAGAGGATCATGTCATCTGCAAACAGTGAGAGTTTTACTTCTTCTTTTCCAATTTGGATTCCTTTTATTTCTTTTTCTGTTCTGATTGCTGTGGCCAAAACTTCCAGAACTATGTTGAATTCACCATTGCAACGAAAAGAATAAAATACTTAGGAATATATCTACCTAAAGAAACTAAAGACCTATATATAGAAAACTATAAAACACTGGTGAAAGAAATCAAAGAGGACACTAATAGATGGAGAAATATACCATGTTCATGGATCGGAAGAATCAATATAGTGAAAATGAGTATACTACCGAAAGCAATTTACAAATTCAATGCAATCCCTGTCAAGCTACCAGCCACATTTTTCACGGAACTAGAACAAATAGTTTCAAGATTTGTATGGAAATACAAAAAACCTCGAATAGCCAAAGCAATCTTGAGAAAGAAGAATGGAACTGGAGGAATCAACTTGCCTGACTTCAGGCTCTACTACAAAGCCACAGTCATCAAGACAGTATGGTACTGGCACAAAGACAGACATATAGATCAATGGAACAAAATAGAAAGCCCAGAGATAAATCCACACACATATGGACACCTTATCTTTGACAAAGGAGGCAAGAATATACAATGGAGTAAAGACAATCTCTTTAACAAGTGGTGCTGGGAAAACTGGTCAACCACTTGTAAAAGAATGAAACTAGATCACTTTCTAACACCGCACACAAAAATAAACTCAAAATGGATTAAAGATCTAAATGTAAGATCAGAAACTATAAAACTCCTAGAGGAGAACATAGGCAAAACACTCTCAGACATAAATCACAGCAGGATTCTCTATGATCCACCTCTCAGAATTCTGGAAAAAAAAGCAAAAATAAACAAATGGGATCTAATTAAAATTAAAAGCTTCTGCACAACAAAGGAAAATATAAGCAAGGTGAAAAGACAGCCTTCTGAATGGGGAGAAAATAATAGCAAATGAAGCAACTGACAAACAACTAATCTCAAAAATATACAAGCAACTTACGCAGCTCAATTCCAGAAAAATAAACGACCCAATCAAAAAATGGGCCAAAGAACTAAATAGACATTTCTCCAAAGAAGACATATGGATGGCTAACAAACACATGAAAAGATGCTCAACATCACTCATTATTAGAGAAATACAAATCAAAACCACAATGAGGTACCACTTCACACCAGTCAGAATGGCTGCGATCCAAAAATCTGCAAGCAATAAATGCTGGAGAGGGTGTGGAGAAAAGGGAACCCTCCTACACTGTTGGTGGGAATGCAAACTAGTACAGCCACTATGGAGAACAGTGTGGAGATTCCTTAAAAAATTGCAAATAGAACTACCTTAAGACCCAGCAATTCCACTGCTGGGCATACACACTGAGGAAACCAGAATTGAAAGAGACACATGTACCCCAATGTTCATGGCAGCACTGTTTATAATAGCCAGGACATGGAAACAACCTAGATGTCCATCAGCAGATGAATGGATAAGAAAGCTGTGGTATATATACACAATGGAGTATTACTCAGCCGTTGAATTCATTTGAATCAGTTCTGATGAGATGGATGAAACTGGAGCCAATTATACAGAGTGAAGTAAGCCAGAAAGAAAAACACCAATACAGTATACTAACACATATATATGGAATTTAGGAAGATGGCAATGACGACCCTGTATGCAAGACAGGAAAAAAGACACAGATGTGTATAACGGACTTTTGGACTCAGAGGGAGAGGGAGAGGGTGGGATGATTTGGGAGAATGGGAATTCTAATATGTATACTATCATGTAAGAATTGAATCGCCAGTCCATGTCTGACGTAGGGTGCAGCATGCTTGGGGCTGGTGCATGGGGATGACCCAGAGAGATGTTGTGGGGAGGGAGGTGGGAGGGGGGGTCATGTTTGGGAACGCATGTAAGAATTAAAGATTTTAAAATTTAAAAATTTAAAAAAATAAAAATAAAAAATAAATCTCAAAAAAAAAAAGATTACAATGTAGAGTAGCTGGTGCATTATTCTGAAAAATATCTCTGGAAAGGACTTTGCAAGAATTTTTAAAATGTAGTAAATTGCTTTGTACCTTCAATACAACAGAAAAATTAATGGGCTCCATGAATTAGGCACTGCAAGGATAAGAAGAGACTGTGACGAAAGCTGGAGAAACTGGATGAGCTAAGAAAAGGTAGCAATCATAAAACTGAAATGAGTATTGGGAGCAGTTAGGAATAGAATTGATGCTGTAGAAGATGGAAACACTAATACGGATCGTCATTTTGAGAAGCTTTCCCAGAACGTAGAAGAAAAAAAAAAGAAAGAAATAAAAGAGGAAGTGGAGACTGTTGATGTGGAATACAGAGAAAAAAGAGCTAACCTAAGTATGAGCAACGTGCACAAAGAAAAGCCAAGACAAAACCTAACCAAAGCAATAATAAACTTACGGCAGGAGTTTTCTCTGGACTGAAAACTTACGTCTTTCGATCCTATGAGCTCAAGTAACAAAGAATGAAAATAGATTTGCTTATAGACATATGGGGACAATATTTAAATCTGAAGACACAGGAAATGTCCTAAACTGCATCACACATGAGGAAAAGGAAGGTCAACTCTAAAGGAAGACATCAATCAGCCTTCAGGATTTCTCTTTATGATCGTAAATGTCAGAGAGCAATGAAAGAATGTCTACAGAGATCTGGGAGGGGAGAAAAAGCGCCCAGGAGTTTTATACTTAAGCGTATATGATCACAGCAAAAGGAACTTCTTAGATGCGCATTTATAGATTAGGGGGAGGTGTTGTGAGGATTACAGGAAGCCACAAATGGGAGAGAACTTGGCTGCTACCAAGGACTGCATAAATGTGGATTCTTGCTACCTGAAAGACCGTCATAGTCTTTCTACCCCATGAGGCATCTGGCACATTTTGGGTCTCCTTAACCTCTGTTGAATCTGAGACAGGGACAGATTCAACCAGAGTCCCCTCACTCTGAGCACATTGTTTGGGTATTATACTTTAATATGCCTTTGTTTTCTATGCTAGGTTTTACTTTAGCGACAACATTTACTTCAGGCACATACACTGAATAAGGGAGATGGATAGGCCTCAAATAAACAGCATTTGACTTTGTACTTTGTACATCTGGTCAAAAAGATCAGGGGATGAGCCTCCTTGAAAATGCAAACAATTAAACAGATAGGTTCTGAGTGTATATAAAATGATTTGGAAATTATATTTAAGGCTGGATTAAAGTTTGAAATGCTCTAACCCACAATACCATAATATTTGGGTGGTGAGAAGGGGTAGTGCTGTAATGGGGTTAAAGAGGAGCGCAGTTAAGGGTTGTTAATGGAATCTCTATGTGAATTCTGTAGGAACTGAAAACACATTAATAATAAAAGCCCCACTTTAAAAACTGACCTTGCAGTTGAAAGATACGCACTTGTATCATTACCAATTAATGTGTTAGGTAACATAGCTTATACTTGGAAAGCAACAAGGAGGAGTCTCTAAACGATATTCACACATCTTAATTAGAGTCATTAATAGTTCCTTCGCCATCTTTCATGAAACCAACGGCATTGCATTGCAAGCATCTTGTTATAAGCCAAACCAGGAAGTTAGGTTTGAAGCCAAGTCCTTAAGAGCAGTTTTAAACTATGGTGCCTACACGACTAGAATGTTTCTCTAGCGTTGCTTCTTAGCTGCAGGACTTTTGAACGCAATCAGCCATAATGCCAGACCTGAAGGTAATGGTGACTCCTGGGCAGTATTGCAGAGGTGCTGATGAAACCAGGATGCAAAAATATATGGAGAATTACACAACCCAAATTTCTTATTATAGGGCCCTCCCCCATCATGGACCAATGATTTAAATATTGTTGGTAATGAAATATAATGGTTGATCTATAAACTTAGTATCTGCCACCGAACAGTTTAAGAAGTTTTGAGAACTAGGTTCTGAAAGTTACAAACAAGAAGGCCCAGTAAAAAAGCCTTATTACTAAAAAATGTTGGTGCTGTAGCTTATTGTGGGGCACATACAAACAGGTATAATTTAGAGCCTGTCCTCTAATGGGTACACTTTAATTCTTCTGCCTTCTCTAGAAACTGTAACATAGTCTTAAATTTTCTTGTTGGGTTTTCTTCTGATTCTAAAAGACCTATTTCTTTCAAGTGATATCAGAGGATGGGACTGGCAGACTACAAAATAGAATACAGAAATAGAAAACAGAAGGAATCAAAAGAGAAAAATCGACGAGCTACCATTCAGCCTTTTTTTTTTTTCTATGCAGAATTCTTTTCCTTTTTTAAGTGTTTAATTCTAATGGAATCAGGTTATAATGTAATCTTACCTATTTTCGGCTGGCCTTCGTTGCCTGACTGGCTTTTTCTCTGGTGGCGAGTGGGGGCTGCTCTCTAGCTGCAGCTCGTGGGTTTCCCGTTGCGGTGGCTTGTCCTGCTGCGGCGCACGGGCTCTGCATAGGAGACTTCAGGAGTTGGGGAACATGGGCTCAGAAGCCGTGGTTCCCAGGCTCTACCGCACAGGCTCAACAGCTGTGGTGCGCGGGCTTAGTTCCTCCTTGGCCTCTGGGATCTTCCCGGGCCAGGGACTGAAGCTGTGCCTCCTGCATTGGCATGTGGAATCTTTACCACTGAGCCCCTTGGGATGCCCCCTTTCTTTTCTGTGTAAATACAATTATTTATAAATATTCATAAATACAGTGTTAAGCTTAACTGTATAACTTTCTTTTGTCACTTTCAGATTATTACAATTTTCAAGCGCCTAATAAATATGCATAACAGCTTGCTGTATAGATATACGTGAAATATGTAACCTATAACTTATTGTTGAACAAATTATAGATTAAATAATTTTTACTTATATTTTATTAAATAATCTTAATTTAATGATTAAAAATGTGAATCAAAACTAACACTTGAGTTATTTCCAGTTTCTCACTATTGAAAATAATTGTGTTAAATATATTTGCTCATTAATTTTATTTACTTGTCTAATCATTTTATTAAAATAGATTCCTGGGAGTAATATTTTTTAAGCCAAAGGGTGTATCCGCCCTTAAGATTCTTTATACATATTACCAAATGGTTCTAAAGAAAGGTTAAGCTAATTTATACATCTGTCAATTGTATACAAAGGGTTCCAATTTGCAAACTATTCATTTTTGTCTTTATTACTGCTCTTCATGAACTGTGAAGATGAATGTTTTCAGATTTATCAGTTCTTTGTGGTTTCTTTTCTAATAACGATCTGTTTATATCCTTTTGGACACTAGAATGCTACTAGCAATTATCTCTAGGAGTCAATTAGGTGCATCTGCCTTAATAAACACTTAAATTTAGTATTTTATAAATGATAATAGAAAGATCAAGATCTCATCCTACACTATACAATAAAAACTATATATATAAATGTGATTCATTAAACAGTTAACTAAAATAATAACAGTGTGGCAGGATCCACATAAAATTTGAACAAAACTGCCTAGTGCTTTGTTGTTTAACCATTTTAGGCTCATTTATTTGTGGGCTACTTAGCACAGTTATTTAAGGTCAACTGACTGTGTCTCTAGAATTAGCACATTTTTTTCAAGATCATATTAAGAGCAAAAAATGGAGTGATTATAATTAAAGGTCTCTTACAATACCAACTGTGAGAGCACTGTTTTTAAAGACCATTTTTTTTACATTAACAATCATTCCTCCATCCCTTTCTCATATCTAATTGGTTTTCTGTCATCTTGCTTTTAGGCAACCATTTTCTTTTACTCCAATTTAAGCATTCTAGAAATTTAACATTTTTATAGAAACACTTTTTGAGTGTTAACAAAATTAGGAAACCAAAATTATGGAGCTTTTTATCCTTTCTATAGCAGAGGAATGGTTTCACTGGTGAAACAAAATGCAGTATTGTAAAGCTGCATTAATATTTTCATCTCTGTGGCAAGGCTGATTAACCTGGTTTACAACTGAGACAAAAATAATTTTAACTAATGACATTCACACATCTTTCCCACTTTTCACATGTAACTACAAAGTTAAATTCTAGGGTAGTTACTATTGCAGTGTTATATTCTATTGCATCGTGCGAAAAATTTTGGAAAATATGGCAAGAATTTCCTCTTGGAAATACCTCCCTCCAGTGAAATAGAGATCTATAGTAGAAAGAAACCAGAGGGCAGCTTAACTTCATGTCTGTAGTTAGAGAAGTGTGAAAATGAATTTTTTTTCTAATAACTTCTGAAGTTCACTGAAAATATGCTTGGAAGGTTTAATTTTTATTTGGCTTTAACCGATTTGATATTTTCAGGTTTATTTGTCTCCTTTAAAAAATGCCTGCATTATGATGGCCGTCTCTTCCAAGACACATACTTGTTTCCTATTTGAGTTCTGTTCCTAGGGTTTATACAACACAGCAGTAGGAGTTCTCATATCTTCTACAATTAAATTGTTAAGAAGGTCTGACCAACCATACATTACCCAGGCATCTTATTTTTAAAAAAATTGTATTACTTTCACTATGTGGCAAAAACGATTTAATCCAGCATCATATCCTATTTAATCATTGACCAGAAGAAATCTAAATATTCCCATTCTATTCCAGCTCACATAACGGATCTTCAAAAAAAATTCTAATTTGGCTATGTCTCTCAGAGCTGTTAAGCAGAGCAGGAAATTTTTGGGAAAAATGCCACACATGTGACCATGAATAGCAAGTCGTCTGTATCCCACACAAAAATATCCCAGACAACTTAAACATATATATACACACACATTTAAAATGTGGATTGCATAGTCAAATGTCTTCTTACATAGTTTAATTTACAGTAAATCATATTTACAAAGTTAATTCACACGTTAGGGGAGTGTTTGTGTGTGTGTGTGTGTGTGTGTGTGTGTGTGTGTTGTTCTTTCCACTTCCACGTTACCTGAAAACAATTTACCCAGCTTTCACCTGCCTGGTTGACATCAGTGATCTATGCCTTCGTTTCATTAGCCTTGATTTTTGAGTCACCTAACAAAGTGTTCTGGGGTCTTGTTGTACAGAGTAGGTCCTGAGACCCCATCACAGGCCCTGAACTGGCGTGAGACATTCCAGGCCCTGAATCAAGATCTCCATTTCTAAGGCGATCCCCAGACCATAAGCATGAATGTTAATGTTTGCGAAGCATTGCTGTAGGGCACGTCATTTTTACTTCTAAGTATAGTTTTTAAAATAGAGCATTCCCTTCATCTGGGTATGTGCTGGCAGAAGTTTTATCTCAGGTTACAAATACCTTCACTTGAACATTAGTAAAAAATTTCTACTTCGTGCTGTAAGAACATTTTGTTGTTCATACGACATAACCCCTGCGTATGTCAGCTTAACTGACTTATTAAACAACATCTACCCCTGGAAGCCAGGAGATTCTGCCTCCAAGAATAATAGATAAATCTCTATTAAACTTATCTTTTAAAAATGTTTTAAACCTGTTTAATCAGATGATCTTCATAAGCAATTTGTCTGAGGAGTTTTTTGAGGGAATATATTTCCTGCAAAGACTACTCAGTTGTTAAAAAGAAATCAACTCACCAAGCAGTATAACTCAGTAATAGAAAAGACTCAGTGAAAATTTGAATACAAGGTGGATTAACTCGGGGGTGAGTAAAAGCCTTGTCTCGTGTTTGGGAAAATATGATTCTTGCTGAATGCACTTAAATATAAATATTGGCAGAACACTCGTCTTGCTCTATTTTGGGATGTTCAAATGTGGTATATCCCCGGAGGTCCTGATGGGCATGAAAAAATATTTCTTTCTTTCTCGTTAGAGTGGTTGGAGACACATACACCAAATGTGCATACACTTACCTATGGAAAAAAAAGTGAAAGTGTTAGTTGCTCAGTTGTGTCTGACTTTTTGTGATCTCAGGGCCTATAGCCTCTGTCCATGGAATTCTCCAGGCAAGAATACTGGAGCGTGTGCATGCATGCGTGCTAAGTCGCTTCAGTTGTGTCCGACTCTTTGCAACACTATGGACTGTAGTCTGCCAGGCTCCTCTGCCATGGGGATTCTCCAGGCAATAACACTTGGAGTGGGTTGCTGTGCCCTCCTCCAGGAGATATTCCCAACCCAGGGATGGAACCCAGGTCTCCTGCATTGCAGGCAGATTCTTTACCATCTGAGCCACCAGGGAAGCCCATACTTCCACAACATAGATATCTACATGCACATAGATGCAAATACATTATGACAAAGAAAATAATGCTTCCAAGTGTCTCAAGAACCTGGCTTAATGCCAATTTCAACTGGACAGTAAAGGTTTTAAGCGAATCAACTCCCCCTGATTTGGATGGCTTCCCCTCTCTGTAATTCCTGGGAACTGATCAAGCCTCACAGTGTGACTCCTGCAGGCATCTTCATCCCTGTTGATTTCCTTACTCTTGCTGGCTAAATAATGTAGCACACCTAATAAATCCAAATAAAGCTTCTGATTGGTTTGTCAGCAGTTTAACAATCTCGAATAATTTACCAATCTCAGAGACTTTGTGTGAGCCCATAATGTTTAGACTAGAAATAATAAAATGCACTCAATTGATTAAACTGTTTATAGATGCCTAAGAATTAGCATATTGTATAATTGCAAATATTTTATAATTACCCAGTGGGGCTGATAAAAGGGTTCAGTGCTATCAACTGATGGACTGGTAACCTTGATGAGAGGAGAATATCAGTGAAAGAGGAATTCTCTGGGGGTTGAATGTGGACAGAGTCTGGGTCCCCTTCCTACAGATTCTCTATTGCTTGTTACTCTGCCTGAAGCCAGGATTCCCCAAAGCCCCGGGCATTGGGACCTCACTGTGCACGGGGGCTCAGTCCTGAGAAAATGCTCTAATGAATCCCTTGGCCATCTGAGATGGCATTTTTTCCCCTAGAGTTCCTACTGCGAGAGTGAAATCTTTAGAAGTCATAGAAACAAAGTGTGGAAGGCCAGCTGAGAACCTCATTAGACATAGTTTACTAATGAGGTCTGTCTTTGCTTTTGCTTGTTTCATTTCAAAATTGTTGCTAATACTTTTACTTTCCTAAAAGTAGCATATGTTCACAAACCTTCGATCTTCTTATTACCTCAGCTCAATAAATTGAAAAGTATGATTACTTACCCCTCATTCCAGTCACATTTTTCAGAGGCAACCATTTTAACCTTTATTCATATTCTTTAAACTTTATAGCCTTAAATAATAGGGGCTTCCGTGGTAACTCAGCTGGTAAAGAATCCACCTGAAATGCAGGAGACCCTGGTTCAATTCCTGGATCTGGAAGATCCCCTGGAGAAGAGATAGGCTACTCACACCAGTATTCTTGAGCTTCCCTGGTGGCTCAGCTGGTAAAGAATCTACCTGCAATGTAGGAGACCTGGGTTTAATCCCTGGGTTGGGAAGTTCCCCTGAAGAAGGGAAAGGCTACCCACTTCAGTATTCCGGCCTTGAGAATTTGTTAAATAACATGTTTTAACCTATATATCTGTTTTATTAGCTTTATTTTGTTTATGAGGCAGCTAATAAACATTCTCCACAATCATCTTCTTAAATTTTGTAAATTTCAAAAACCACCTTCAGTTCTTCTTTTGCTTACTTTTGAATTTTTAAATAATATAATTATGCTGTTTTTCTCATCTCTAATACAGAGGCTCTTGATTTTCTACTGTGCAGGACAAAGAAGAAAGTAACGCCTAGACTGTCAAACTGTATACCTTCTCATTTAGTCTGTGCTGTAAGTCAATCGTCTATGCCTTGCCTATGGCTTAATTTTAGAAACTGGAAGCCAATATAATTTATAAAATTTTAATAACATTATTATACTAATATAACTTATTGTAGATCCATGTTAGGTCACTAATAGGAAACTACAAAAATCCTTGGTCATGAGGCTTCAGTTCAGTCCAGTCGCTCAGTTGTGTCCGACTGTTTGACCCCCATGGACTGCATGCAGCATGCCAGGCTTCCCTGTCCAATGCCAACTCACTTAGCCTTTTAGATAAAAATATTCTAAGGTTCAAGGTTAAATGGCTTATCCTTGCTTATGTTTATTAATTAAATTATGACATATTTAGTCTTCTACATATATGGTCATTATCTTTTATCTACAGCTATGTGTTTCCCTAGGGTTTTTAATCATATTTCAATTTTTCCCAGTTTACAAAAAAAAAAAAATGCTTTTTTTTTTTTTTTGCCAAATCACAAAGATACTTCAGATTTTCTTCTGCTGGAAATAATTCTTTCATTCTTCTTCATATGCAAGTTATTACTTATTGTTCTCACTCGACCTGATTATTTCTAAACCTCTATACCACTGATAGTTTGTGATTTTATTTCAGAGACCTCCTCAGTTTTATTGTTTCTTTTTTAAAAAAATAATTTTACTAAGATATAATTCGTATGCCACAATTTTATCCATTTAAAGTGTAACATTTGTTGGTTTTTCATGTATTCTCAGAATAATACCATAACTATACCATCACCAAAATCTAATGTTAGAATATTTTAATTATTTCCCAAAAGAAGCTCTTTTGCATTAGCAGACACTCTTATGTCCTACCCTCTCTAGACTTTGGTAACCTCCAGCCTATTTTCTGTCTCTATAGGTTTGCCAGTTCTGGACATTTCATATAAATGGAATCATATAATATGTGATCTTTTGTGACTAGTATCTTTTACTTAGCAGATGTTTTCAAAGTTCACTCATGTAGTAGTACTTCACTTCTTTTTATTGTTGAATAATGTACCCATTATATGGATATTCACTTACTGTTTAGCATCATCAGTTGATAAACATTCATTTTTTCTACTTTTTGGCTATGATGAATAATGTTGTTTTGTATACTCATATACCAGTTTTTATGTGGTCATATCTTTTCATAGTTTGAGGATATTTATCTAGGATTTGTGACTGAAGGGATTTAACATGCATGCATGCACCTAGGATTGCAATTGCTGAGTTAAATTGTAACTCTCTGTTGAACATTTTAAGGAATGCCAAACTGTTTTCCAAGGTGTCTGCACCATTTTACCTTCTTACTCTCAATATACAGTTCCAATTTTTCCACATCCTCACTTACAATTTTTACTGTCTCTCTTTTTAATTTTAGGCATCCCCATAGGTGTGAAGCAGTATCACTTGTGGTTTGGTTTGTATTTTCCTAATGCCTAATGATATTGATCATCTTTTTGTGTATTTATTGATCATTTGTTTATTTCCTTTGAAAGAAAGTCTATTCATAATCTTTGCTCATATTTTATGATTCCTCTCCAATTCTTTGGGTTATCAGCAATTCCAATCCTAGGTGCACGCATGCACGTCTTTTTTTTTTAATTTTAATGAAGTCTAACTTATTTTTTCCCCTTTATCTGTTGCGCTTTTGGTGTTATATCTAAGAAGACTTTGCCTAACCCAATATGACAAAGATTGATTTGTTCACTTACTTCTAAGAGTTTTATAGCTTTTTGCTTTTACATTTAAGTATATAGTCTATTTTAAAGCAATTTTTATGCATGATGTGAGGTTAAGGTATAACTTCATTTTTTGCCTGTGGATATCCAGTTTTCCCAGTGAACTCTGTTGTAAAGGTCATTTTCCCCTCCTATTGAACTGTCTTTGCACATTTGTTGAAAGTTAACCATAAATGTAAATGTTTCTTTCTGGACTCCAGATTCTACTTCATGGATTTATATGTTTATACTTATGCCAGTGCTATAGTATCTTGCTTATTGCAGGTTTCCGGCATGCTACAGTCCATGGGGTCACAAAGAGTTGGACATGACTGAATGACTGAAGTGAACTGAACTGAACTAAGTTTTGAGATTGGAAAATATGATTCCTCCAACTCTGTTCTTTTCAAGATTGTTTTGGATATTCTGGCTCCCTTGCCTTTCCATATGCATTTTAGGATTAGCTTGTCAATTTCCACAAGAAAAAAGCCAGCTGGTATTTTGATATAAATTGTGTTAAAACTGTAGATTAATTTGATATTAAGTCTTCCAACCCATAAATATGAGATGTCTTTTATTTAGAGCTTCTTCAATATCTTCCAACAATGTTTTATAGTTTTCAAAACTATAAGTATTGTGCTTTTTGTTAAATTTTTTTCTTAACTATTTCGTTCATTTTGATGCTATTATAAATTATTTCCTTAATTCTATTTTTGGACTGTGCAGTGCCAATATATGTAAGGATAGTTAATTTTCCTCTTTCTTGAATCATGTAATCTTGCTGAGCTTATTACCTATAATAAATTTTTAGTGTATTCCTTATGATATTCTGTATATGATTATGATATTTGTGTATAGAGATAGTTTAACCTCCTTCTTTTCGATCTAAATACTTTAAATTTATTTTTTTTTTTGTCCTAATTGCCCTGGTTAAAACTCCTAGTATAATGTTGAACAGAAATAGTGAGACCAGAGGTCCTTGTCTTGTTCTTAATCTTATGGAAAAATAACAAGCTCTCAGTTTCTTTGTAAATGGCTTTTATCAGATTCAGTAAATGCCCTTCAATTCCTAGTTTCTTGAGTGGTTTTATCATGAATGAGTATTAGATTTTTTCACATAATTTTCCTATGACTATCAACATTATGCATACTGTACTTTATTGTATTAATATGGTATATTACATGGCTTCCTGGCAGCTCAGCTGGTAAAGAATCTGCCTGCAATGCAGGAGACCCCAGTTCAATCCTTGGGTCAGGAAGATCCCCTGAAGAAGGGATAGGTTATCCACTCCAGTATGCATGGCTTACCTGGTGGCTCAGATGGTAAAGAATCTGCCTGCAATGCATGACAAGCTATCAGTTTATTTGTAGATGGCTTTTGTTAGATTCAGTAAATGCCCTTCTATTCGTAGTTTTTTGAGTGATTTTATTATAAATGAGTATCAGAGTTTGTCACATAAATTTCCTATGTCTATCAATATTATGGGCATTGTCCTTTATTTTGTTTATATGATATATTACATAGTTGTTTTTCAGGTGATAATCCAACTTTGCAGTTTATTGGGATAAATCTCATTTGGCCATGGTGTATAATCCTTTTTTGCAAGTCTGGACTTGACTTGGTAATATTTGGATGAGGATTTTTGTAACTATTCAAAAAGGATATTGGTCTGTAGTTTTCTAGTGATGTCTTTGTCTGATTAGTATCCCTTCTCATTTATGTATTTTGAAAGAACTTGTGAAGAATTGGTATTAGTTCTTCTTTAAATGTTTGATAGAATTCACCAGAGAAGCCTTCTGGAAACTGAACATTGTGGGAAGTTTTTCCATGATTTTTTAAATTATTATTTAAATTTATTTATTTTTAATTGGAGGATAATTGCCTTAAATGTTGTGTTGGTTTCTGCCATATATCAACATGAATCAGCCATAGGTATAGCTATGTCCCCTCCCTTTTGAATTTCCCTTTCACCTCCTACCAATTTTTTTTTTTCCTAGAAGTAAACTTTATTTTTTATTTATTTAATTTGGAGGAAAATTGCTTTACAATGTCATGGTGGTCTCTGTACGTGATGACAACTCAGTCACAATTATAAATATGTATATGTCACCCCGTCTCGAGAGCCTCCCCCACCGATTCCATCCTTCTTGGTTGTCATGTGGGAAATTTTAAAATTATTAAATCAATCTCTTTACTTGTTATATGTATTATTCTGAAGATAAGGGCCTAAATCATAGAACTCCATCCAAAATAAATATTTTCTCCACCACAGACTTTCCAGGAGATGTTTCCCATAGATAGCTCCTCGGTTACATTTGTTTCATTGATCTGGAGCCTCAAATTTCTCAAATTGCATTCACTAAATATTCCTAAGAAGTGTGAGGGATTCCACTCCATGGCTCACTGCTACATACAAAAATGAGGCAACCTGAAGAACGATGCCTTGTAAAAGGCTCTGTTGTCATGCTTACTTGAATAGCCAGTGCTTTCTATTGCTGGGCAGCCATATTTCAGAACCACATACATCTGGGTCAGCTAGTTATTCCTATAACTTCTCAGGCTTTGCTTGTTATTTAAAATGTTGTTGTAAGGTGAATATGGCTTTGTAGTAGAAAAATAAGAACCTAAAAGAGCACGATGAAATTTCTATTCTGATTGAAGAGTTTTGCCAAATGTGGCTAAGAAAAGACCCAAGGTTAAATAGTCATTAAGATATAACTAGCTATATACTCAAAAGATTAGGGATAGTTGATTGTGGATTCTAGTCCAGATTAAAATATAACTCTCTTAATGGAAACTTTCAGCAGAAAAACAGATGATGATCAAGAGATAAATGCTGAGGACATTGGCAGAAGGGGAAGTCTCATGAGTTTTCAGAGTCTGAATATTTAGACAGACGTTGCATACTAAATTTTCACTTTCAGAAATATCAGAGCCATGCCAAACATTTTGTAGCAAAATATGCAAGCTGGAATTGGGGATTATGCGACCTGCATTTATTTCTGGATACATGTTTGATACGCAGAGCAGGCAGAACACATGTGTTCATCCATTCTGAACTCATTAACAAAGCAGAAACATTAGTGAAATATGCCTTTCTCTGGTTTCTGGAATGGAAGAGAGAACAATTAAGCTGTAAGACACTCCAGGGTGGGTATTATGACCTAATAATGACATGCCCTGGTAGTTTTGACTGAGTGCCATTAACTGCAAAGGCATATTATTGCTGGTCTGTAATATGCACTCTGGAGTATCTTATGGGGAGGATATAAATGTTAGTTCCTAAGGAAACTCATTCAGCAAAAGACGCCATTGCTCTAAGATGAGGAATGTGTCAAAACCTCCATGTTGTGTTCAGTTTTTTGAGGCAGATGGAGTCAAACTGTTTATGCATTTATCCAGCAAAAAGCAGTGCAGCATCACCCAAAAGGGCAGGAATCACGGCATCAGAGAGAAGAGCTTGTCTTCCAGGTCCATCGGTTTCCACTGATCTGTCCTGTTGGTCCAGTGTCCACGTTCTCCATTTCCTTTCTTTTCAAGCAAGACTGAAGATGCTTCCAGCGTATTTTATAGTGTATTTGGGAAATCCAATGAGACAAAAGTACTTTATAAAAGTATTTATAATAAACTATGAGCTGCTTAACAAATACAAAATAGGCCATAGTAAATAACAAACAAGAGAATTTAAACACATGGTATCAAGTGGATGAATATTTTATTTCTAAGGGGAAATTTGATGTGTATAAAGATTCAGTAGGTGGTTCTGTGTTCAAAGTTGGCCTTAGCGACTGGCCTTGCTTCCCTGGGGCAGAGGTACCCTTCCTATTGACATTATGCCATCCTTCTCGGCAAGGCACAATAAACAGTTCAAGGCCACCCAGCCATTCAGGAGTAGGAGGACAGTAGAGAACTGCTGTTTCCTTTGAAATCTGTGACTTGAAACCAAGGCTGAATATTTTGGCCAAAATAAATCTCCATTTCGATTTGGGAGCTCAGTTTTGCTTTTTCTATTTATCTGAATTTTTGTTTCACTATGAAGATATTATCTCGCGTTGATAACTCTGGGAGTATAATCCTGTCGTTTTTAAAGTATTTTAATAAACATTTGTCCAACGTGGGTAGAGGTTACAGAACAATATGTCTAAATTTTGGAAGGTTTCTCCATTTCCTTGCCTGTGTGGGCTGTGTGCAGAGCATGAAGAAAAAAACTGCAATGTTTGTTTTGATCTATGTAGCCTTGGTAATATCACTGATAGTAACAAAATCAGCGGCACTAATGTTTATGAAGGATAAATAATGCTATCTAATGCTTATGTGCACATTATGTGAGCACAACAAATCAAAGATTATTATATATCTGAATCCGTGGTAACTACATGCCCAGAAATAAAACTGAATGAGTTGCCCATTGTTTGCAATCGAGGCTTCTCTGAAATACATAAAACAGATGTTATGATAATGGATGAGAATTTTTCTTCATAAGGATGATAGTTTTGCCAACTTTGGGATAATGGAGCAGCAGTAGTTATTGTTTTGTTTTCCCATGAGTCAGTTGACTTTCCCGATCTTATGAGCAAACCACGTCACCTGAGTTCCATCTAGCTATTTTGCGAATTTGTCACCACCAGTAAAAACAAAGCAAAACACAACAAAAAATTTTAAAAAAAAACTTAGCTCATCATCGCTACCTTTGTGATTTTTTTTCCTTGCATGTACCTACACCTACTCTGTCCAGAGCGCAAAGGGTTAAAAGGAAGACTGGGCTAATACATAGACCTAGCAGTGTTTGTGGAAGAGGAGATGTCAAATGGGGAAGCAGCTATAACTTAGGTGGGAGAGTGCCTCCCAGAGTTGTGAGATGTAAGATGCCTGGGAAGAACCACACGATTTACAGGGAAAAAAAAGGAAATTTTTATTGTTGTTTTGGTGTTTCTTTCCCTGTGAGAGAAACAGTAAGTAAGATCACTGAATAACTAAGAAGCAGTCCTGAATATTTAGGTTTGACTAAAACAGAGGGGTTTTGTGGTATGAGGAGAAAGGCCAGGGAAGGATGGTAAGAAAAAAATTAATCTACTTCAAAAACTGTCTTTTCTTTTTTTTTTTTTAATTGAAGTATAATAGGTGGTTAAAAAAACCTGCCTGCCAATGCAGGAGACATAGGAGACATGGGTTCGATCCCTAGGTCGGGATCCCCTGAAGGAAGGCATGGCAACCCAGCGTAGTATTCTTATCTGGGAAATTGCATGGACAGAGGAGCCTGGCAGGCTGCAGTCCATGGGGTCTCAAAGAGTCATACATGGCTGAAGCGACTTGGCACGCACATAGTTGATTTTCAATGTTGTGTTAGTTTCTGGTGTACAGCAAAGTGACTCAGACATATACGTATACACACACACACACACACATATATTCTTTTCCATATTATTTTCCATTATGATTCATCACAAGATGCTGAATATAGTTGCCTGTGCTATACAATAAGACCTATTGTTTATCCATTATATTAATATCTATAATATTTTGCATCTGCTGATTCCAAACTTCCAACCCCACCCTCCCCAACCCCTCTATTTTACACACACAAGCCTGTTCTCTGTGTCTGTGAGTCTGTTTCTCTTTCGTAGATGTGTTCATTTGTGTCATATTTTAGATTACGCATGTGAATGATACCATATGGAATCCATCTTTCTCTTTCTGACTTACTTTGCTTAGTATGAGCATCTCTAGGTCCATCCATCTAGCTGCAAATGGCATTATTTCATTCCTTTTTTATGACTGAGTAATGTTCCATTGGGTATATGCACCACATCTTCTTTATCTGGTCATCTGTCAATGGATACTTAGGCGGTTTCCGTGTCTTGGCTCGTGTTTCGATAAACAGCGCTGCTATGAATATAGCGGCGTATGTTCCTTTTTGAATTATAGTTTTGTCTGGATATGTGCCCAGGAGTGGGATTGGTGGGTCTCCCCAGAAGGCAAAATAAAGGTGAAATCACATGACAGAGCAGTTACTAGGAAAATTTCAAGGCAGAGGCAGTCATATTTTAAGATGGGATTGGTTAAAACAGAGCTATCCTGGAGGATCAGAAAAAAATGAGACCTGACAATGGAATTGCATACGGGAAGAGCTATCAAGGAAATTCCAGCAGAGAGGCTAGTGTCATGCCGAAATATCCAAGACAGGGCAACCGAGTACTGCCCTGATCGTATCCCTGGGACAGACACTCAGCAGCGGGTGCTATCTGAAGCTACAGGCAGTCAGTCAGCACCTGGAAAGCCTGATGGAGAGGACACTTAAAAGAATCAGAAGAGTCTTTCTAAAGCCAGGTGGGTTATGATACTGGAAAGACTTCGAAGATGGAAAGGCAAATCAGAAATTCAGTTACTAAGATTAGGATTGACAATGACAAAGCTGGATTTTTTTATCTAAACATTATTTTGATTTTGCTGTTAGGCCCAGGCATAAAGAAGATAAGGCACCAGGCATGGGACAGATAGGTAAAGTGGGGCTTATGAATAGGTAGCTTATGAACTAGCTTATGAATAGCTTATGAACTAGGACTAAGAAGAGCTGGCTCACACTCTTTTTTGATAATTAAAATGCACCTAAAATTGTAATGATTTATTTTTCTAGGCCATATCAAAACATCCCTATCAAAATGTCCCTCTATCAAAATAATCATATTAAAATGTCAGGTAACCCAGCATGGGAACAATGCAGAGACTCTGTTATTACAGTTGAAATAAAGGTTTATGGCTAAAATAGCAGCAATGCTAGCTTAATCCAGAACCTCAAAGTGTTACTGGATTAATTTAAATCCCTCCTGCCTAAATAAGATGGATCTACACACAGGAGCAAAGCTGAACCTCCTGGTGGGCTCCAAACCAAAGGCTCCTGTGATAAGCCAATTGTGGCTATGGCTGTGAGTAAACAACCATTTCCTAAAACCCAGGAAGAACCTTGGAAAAGGTGCATTTAAGATAAGCCTTGAAGAATAGCAAGAGTTTATCCCCAAAAGGAAACTTTAACAAAAACAGAAAAACAGACAAAAACTGCAATTTATATGTTCTCAGCTCTGTCGAGTGTAACTTTTAGCTTCAAAGACAAGAAAATGATGCACAAAGAAAACAGAAATTGGTTCCACTGCATTTTTTGTCTTTAAAACAACATGACACTAAAATAAAAGGAAGAGTGTTTAATTGTGACAAAATGTTAATACCCTTAAAAAATAAATGTGCTTCTGTGGAGCACAAAGAAACTCTCAGTGCTATTCATGTATCAGAACAGTGCTGAGCTCTGCTATGAAAGTGAAAGTCGCTCAGTCCTGTCCAACTGCGACCCCTTGGACTGTAATAGTCCATGGAATTTTCTCCAGGCCAGAATATTGGAGTGAGTAGCCTTTCCTTTTTCCAAGGGATCTTCCCAACCCAGGGATTGAACCCAGATCTCCCACATTACAGGCAGATTCTTTACCAGCTCAGGCACAAGAGGAGCCCAAGAATACTGGATTGGGTAGCCTATCCCTTCTCCAGGGGATCTTCCTGACCCAGGAATCGAACCGGGTTCTCCTGCATTGCAGGTGGATTCTTTACGAACTGAGCTATGAGGGAAGCCTGAAATCTACTATAGGGTGGAAAATAAGAATGACACAGCCTCTAACATTTTGAAGTTCATAAATTTAGCCAGAAAATAATACAAACAACAGAAGAAGAAAATGGAATAAACAAAATATGAACAAAATTTACATTTCCTAATACTAAACATATGAAAATTAATGTATTAATAAGGTACAGTTGTGTTTCTTTTGAACCAGCAAGCTAGTAGTAAAAATAGTACACTCAGATATATTATTGGTGGCAGTATGAGTTGGTATAAACTTTTTGGAAAACAATTTGTCAATGTACACCAAAAAGCCATAAAATTTTATGTCTTTGATCTATTTCACTCCTGGAAAGTTATCCAAAGGTAATAAACTCATGGGAGGGTGTTATACATGGAACTATTAATTGTACCATTATTTATAATAGCTAAAATTGCAACATTATTTGTAATAGCTAAAATTAGGGAAAAAAAAGTCCAACTATAGATAGAAGAATGGCTAACTGAATTATAGCACATCTGCTGGTTGGAAAATTATGCAACTATTAAAATGAAAATTATGAAGATTACGTGGTCAAATGGAAAGGGATTATAACTGGAATGCAAAGATTCATGTAAAATTGACTAGAGAGATGAAAATACATATGCATATATAAAAGTAAAAAAGAAAGGACTATATAAAAATTGAAATAACTGTGAATAGTATTGTGAAGTTTTATTTCTTTTCTTCTTTTAATAAATGAAAAGGGATAGAGATTCAATAGCACATGAGAAAGTATAAGCCAAACCAGATAAAGGAAGCATATGCTCCCATGTGTGACTGTAAGAAAACCATTCCAATTTGGTTCAATCATGGGCAATGAGCAGACAGAATAAGATGATTTGTAATGCTACTGAGAGCCTCCAACGCTGGCTAACGAATTTTGATGTCATTATATAGAAGTAATTAATCAAAAGTATGACTTTATGAAAGCAAATAACAGGAGGAGAATTGTGAACTGAAAGGTTAATTTGAATTGGAAAAGAAAGAAACTGGAGGCTAGGAGGTGAGATAAAAGTCTTTGCAATGACTGAGATAATTGCAATCAGGATGTGGATATGGGAGATAAAAAAAAGATTGAGATAAAGGTGAGGTACTGACTGGACATGGGCTGTTGAAACTGGGTGCCCGGGAGAATGGTGGTGGCATGAACAGATGTAGAAACTGGGAGCAAATATAGATTCACCAGGTTCTAATACTAGTGTTGGGATATGTAATTAAAATGTGTCTTCAAATATCTTTTAGCCAGTGAACTATGACATTTACAATTGAGCAGAGATTCCCTGGTTGAAAAGGAAAGTCAGACCCCAGTTGCTTGTGGGGAATCTCACACAGACCTTCAAACTATGGTGGGCATGTCTCTCTTTCAGAAATGTGCAGTGAAGACCCCTGTTCTAATGTGACTCGGGCTCCCCACTGCCTTTCTGAATATGAAGTCTCAGTTTTCTTGAATTCCAACAATGCTCTCTCCTTTCCTCCCCTGTACTCAGCGCTACTAGTCCTCCGATGTCTTGATCCCTGCATTAATTTTACCTGAGCCAAATGCTGCACCTGTGAGATCTAACCCCAGGATGCTGGGTCGGGCGGGGAGGTTCTCCCAGACCTACAGAATCAGAATCTTTGAGAAGAAGGCTTGACATGTGACCAGACCCCTAGAACCCTCTTTCTCATTTTACAGAGGAGGAAATCCAGGCCAAGAGGACACTGGCCAAACTCAGGTCTCCTGACCCCCAGTTCAGTGCTCTTTCTACCCACCATCAACCCCATGACTGTCTCTGTGATTGGAAATCAGAACAAACACAGCGTATCCGGGGAGTGTTTCCTTTTCTTTTTTTCCTTCAATAATAACAAACACGATTGCGCAGTCACTCATAAAATGTTAATTACTCTCCCTGATTTTTAGTTTAAACTCTTAGCTTGAAGTATTAGGCATTGCAACAATAAAAAGCCATTCTCTTTTCAATATACCTTCAATTTTTTATTTCTTATAAATATTAAATTGAATATTTCCACTTGTGGTAGAAGTTTGCTAATTTACTGGAAGTTGATTCTATTCCCTGGAAATGTCACTTGGGTGGCCCTGCTGGGCTAAAATGCAAAATCTAAGAACTGATTTTTGAACCTGGAGTTCTGCGTAGGATTCAACAGCTGTTTGCTTTCTCTAAGGCATTTGAGAATAACTATAGTTTCAAGAGTAATCAGGAAAGACTCCTCTTTGAAAATAGAAGCTCCCCCTAAAGTAGGATTCATGTTTTTAAAACATAAAGAACTTAACTCTGATGAGATGATTACCTATAATTCATATTTTATTGGTAACCCAGCATGGAACGGTCTTTCATCAAATAAAGCTGTAGCATGTTGATAGCTTAAAAACCTAGCACAGGCATTTTATTTCCCAGTTGATTACACAAGGACTTGACCAATGGAGTGTGTGTGAGACATTTTGTTACAGCTCGGCTTGCACGTATTCAGCTCGATTCTCTGAGCCCTCAGATAGCAATTAGAAAAACTGTGTTACTAAAGATGAAGAAAACAGACTCTCACCTTCAAAGGCAAATGGCCAATCAGTTGATAGCAATTTTGAGTACAGGAAAAGCATAACACACCCTTCCATAGAGAAGCTGAAGAGTCTGATAAAAATTTAGGAAATAGGATTGAAAGAGGTCTGCAATGGTTATGGAAAAAAAAAAAAAAAGACTTTATCTCTTCTTACAGATAAACCTGCTACTAAAACAACTTGGAATTCTCTTAAACATCGCTCATTACCAAGGGCAAAGCTCAATCTGTGAATCATCAGGTCGTCTCCTGATCCACCTAAGAAATTAATACAATATTTGGGGTTCAAGTAGACATTGCCCTAGAGTTCAGGGGATGTTGGTCATGATGAATTTATATTTAACAGTGTTTTCTTTGCTTAGACCCAGGACTTCTGAAATTTCAGGGATCATCAGGCCTTGGGACTTCTAGACAAGAAGCCAAAGGTTGCAAGTAGTGTCGCTCCAGCCGCCCCAGGGCTCCAGTGAGATGAGAAATGAGTTGAGTCTGAGAGCAAATGACGTGGGGCTCTGGCTGTCTGCAAGGGTGGCAGCAACTACCTGATTTCTTTCATCTTACACCAAGTCTGCAGAATCCTAGGCGAAATCTACACAAGACTCCGGTCAGGGACCAGGAGCTTCCGTGGAGCTAAAGCTAGAGGGATGGCTGGGGTTTGGGCTCATACACATGTTGGGCACCCAGAAGTCCTGATTTGTCTTTTGAGAGAGAGGACCATGCTACAAACTCGTATTTTGAATAATCTCCATTGGTGCTTCTGCTATGAGAACCCAACCCCTTCCTTCACTTCGGGATACTCTGTGAGCGCTTGGTTGCTTGGTTGTGTCCGATTCTTTGAGACCCCATGGACTTCAAGCCCATCAGGCTTTTCTGTCTAAGGAATTCTCCAGACAAGAATACTGGAGTCCAGGGGATCTTCCCAACCCAGGGATCCAACCCAGGTCTCCTGCATCTCAGGCAGATTCTTTACTGTCTGAGCCCTCTGAGCCACTATACACAAGAAGATTTTTGGAGGTAAAACTTGTCCTTTAAAGGTCCTAATCTGTCTTGATTGGAGGGTGCATAACCTCTTTTTCCTTGTCACTTAGAACATTAATAAATAAAAACAGGAAAGTTTCTTTTATAATCCACTTAGAAAAGTATATATTTCCTCATGAATCACTTAGTTGATAACTAGTTAATGATTTAGCATAAGATGAATGGAGACCACGGTTCTCAGTCCTCAGGACAGCTTGGAATCATATGGGTCAGAAACTTTGGGGGTGAACCCCAGATGTAGGGTGTTTTTCAGAAGCATTCTGGGTTAGTTCTTATTGCAACCAGGGTTGATATCCTCAGCTAAACAGCCTTGACTTCATGCATTTTCACTTACTATTGAGTGATTTGTTTATCACAGTATAGCCTTTGTTATTCAGATTTTCACTCCAATTGATAAGATTCAGGAAACTGGAAAGTGAAGGGTGGTTGGCGAGGAGGGCATGTGTTTATTCTGTTTAGATGATTTGTTGCCATTATTTACTCCCTGTGTAATCTACGGTCACAATCAGACATTTTTGCCTTCAGAGTATATCCCACACCCTGTTCTTTCCCACAGTTGCTGTAGTAACAGGAAATTGCCACCTTATTTTAAGGAATACAATTGTGACATAAAATATAAGGCTCAGCTCTAGGTATGCAGATGGCTGGCGCCTGGGTGAATGAATGAGAAGCTCCCCTTCTGTCTTTCTCAAACGGTCTATTTGCTACATGCTTTGGTTTGTTCTCCCAACAAGTCTCTTTTTTATTAGGGAAATGAGACTGCCTTCTATGAGATAAACACAGACATACTGGATAAAATCAGAGATATCCAACTTCCAGAGCAGAATGAATGACTTAGCTATAACTTGATTCAAATCCTAAGGAGAGGGTGCCCTTGATTTCCCTGCTGGGCAAGTCCCTGTTGCAGAAACAGATGCCCGAGGTTTTTGGGTCCAGTGATAAGTTTAATCATGGTTAATAATGGTGGTTCATTTATCTTGCAGTAATCTATAATTCAGTATCTTCCTGAAAGCTGCTCTTGCTGAATAATTTTGTCAGCATCAGCTCGAGGTGCTAAGTACAAGGATGCTCAGCCACAGGGAAGAGGCAACAGGAGCCAAAGACAAAAGGAAAATAAAGCTTAGAGGGGAGTCATGGCAGAGGGACCAGGTGCCTGCTGATGGTCAGGGATGAGTTTCTGATGGCAGTGATGTTCATGGAGCCAGACTGTCCGGCAAAGTTAAACACTTAGGATGCTGGTGAAGGTGATCATTACTGCCTATGTAGTAAGCTCCATCACCATAACTGCTGCTAGCCAGACCCCGACGAGTAGTGACCGAGTACTGACTCTAGCTGGACAGTGCCAAATATTTTATCTACCCAGCCTTTTTCCCAAAAAACTCTGTACAAGTAGGTGATGTTTACCATACTTAACAGGAGGGGACACTGAGACTCAGAGTGGAAAGTCAGCTCAGAGCTGCATCCCTGCTAAACTGCCCAGGCAGGATTTAAGCCAAGATCTGTCTGAGATGGGAGCCCAACATTCTTAATCACCACCATGTATGCTCCAGAGATCTATCTTGTACACACATTGGAATTTTATTGCAGATTTCTTTGAGGGATAAACATGTGACAAATTGCAATATTTGAGATCTGCTGTAACATTCATTACACCGTTTAAGCTGAAGCTTTCAGGAGGCGATTTCCATCTTGTTTTTGGAACAGACTCCCGGACGCCGAATTAAAAATGGTTGTCTTCTTTATTGAAGGACACTCCATCAAGTGCTAGGCAGTCAAGGTTTCCTGCAGCCAGATCCGAAAGATAAGTTCTAATGAATTCTCCTAAGACAGTGTTGGAAATTTGTCCTTTTGAGCATTGCATTTGTCAAAGAATTCAGCATACTTAATTGGAATTAAGAGGCTGGATATAGTACCAAAAAAATGGCGTTTATAACTGCTGAGTTATATATCTGCCATTCCATTGGGGTGGAATTTGAAAGCTATCATGGGAGATCATCTTTCTTTTTGGTCTTTCTCATTCTTACTGCTGTATTTCCTAGAGATGAACTTCAAAAGCATTTACATTTTGTTTCATTCTGCCCTGAATGTCAGTCACCACTACCACTTAATGTCTTTCTGTATTATAAACTTCTGTATGTCTTTTTCTTTGCTCTGTCTTTCTCCACATTACTTCCTGAATCCCAAGCCCTTTACACAATATATACATCACAGTTTTGGTTTATTTTTGGTTTGTTTCATTCTACCCCTATTGTCTTTCTAGACCTTGAAAATTCCTATTATTTTTGGACTTTTAGACTATCATGTTTTGCCTCTTTTTTTTGGTTCTGCATACATGAAATTGCAATTTCATTCTGATGACTTTTAAAATGAATTTCATGCTCAGAACGGTCTAAAGTTATTTGGAGATGCCTAGACTATAAGCCCCATGAGGGCAGGGACCATATGTTGCCCAGCATTGAGGGCTACATATGTGTAGAGGGCATGATCATAACCTACACCTTAGAAATAGTGATTGAATGAATAAGTGCTCCTGAAGTAATACATTGGATCGAAACATAAAATGAGATTGTTGTGATAGCTCATCACAACAAAGATTTTTAAGAAATTGCCAAAGGATTCTAAAATTGTTTTTGAACAATTGGAGTATCATTGGAAGAAGCATTCAGTCTTTAGCCAAGTTATGTTAAAAAGGATGTCATTGCTTTTGATGTGTAAGTTTTGGCTGAATAGTTTTTTGCGTAGCAAACTGTTTAAAGAAACCTGTTTTAAAACATTCATCTAATTTATATAATTTGGATATGGAAAAGCTTTCTTTTAAATGTTATTTTTAAGTCTGAATTAATTCAAATGCACAGCAAAGTACAGAAAATAATAAAGACATCATGGATCAAACAAACTAGGTTTAACAAATATAATTGTGTATCCTTCAACTTGATATTATTTGAAGTAATAAAGTGTTTTATGTAGCTAAATCTCCATTGAATTAATTTGCTCATATTCTGAAGCTGGAAAATACATTTTCTCTCTTATTTTGTATTTTTCTTTTTTTGTGAAGCTTTTATCAGTTCAGTTCAGTTGCTCAGTTGTGTCTGACTCTTTGTGACCCCATGAACCGCAGCACACCAGGCCTCCCTGCCCATCACCAACTCTTGGAGTCCACCCAAACCCATGTCCATTGAGTCGGTGAATTCATCCAACCATCTCATCCTCTGTCGCCCCCTTCTCCTCCTGCCCTCAATCTTTCCCAGCATCAGGGTCTTTTCAAATGAGTCAGCTCTTCCCATCAGGTAGCCAAAGTATTGGAGTTTCAGCTTCAACATCAGTCCTTTCAGTGAACACCCAGGACTGATCTCCTTTAGGATGTACTGGTTGGATCTCCCTGCAGTCCAAGGGACTCTCAAGTCTTCTCCAACACCACAGTTCAAAAGCATCAATTCTTCAGTGCTCAGCTTTCTTTACAGCCCAACTCTCATGACCACTGGAAAAACCATAGCCTTGACTAGACGGATCTTTGTTGACAAAGTAATGTCTCTGCTTTTGAATATGCTAATTAGGTTGGTCATAACTTTCCTTCCAAAGAGTAAGCATCTTTTAATTTCATGGCTGCAATCAACATCTGCACTGATTTTGGAGCCCCCCAAAATATAGCCCCCCACTGTTTCCACTGTTTCCCCATCTAATTGCCATGAAGTGATGGGACCAGATGCCATGATCTTCATTTTCTGAATGTTGAGCTTTAAGCCAACTTTTTCACTCTCCTCTTTCACTCTCATCAAAAGGCTCTTTAGTTCTTCTCCACTTTCTGCCATAAGGGTGGTGTCATCTGCATATCTGAGGTGATTGATATTTCTCCCAGCAATCTTGATTCCAGCTTGTGCTTCCTCCAGCCCAGCATTTCTCATGATGTACTCTGCATAGAAGTTAAACAAGCAGGGTGACAATATGCAACCTTGACGTACTCCTTTTCCTATTTGAAACCAGTCTGTTGTTCCATGTTCTATATATAGTAGCCTATATAGGATATAATATTATTCTGTTTGAAAATTTTACAAAAATATTATCATATTCTACCTTTTCTCTACAACTTTCCTTTTCACTCAGTATATCACTTTTTCACTCAAAATATCCTGTATTTTGGATATTTAGCTATGTTTTTATATGCAGATATAGTTTATTTATTTTAATCATGTGCATTGTTGTTCAGCCACCCAGTTGTGTCCGACTCTTTGCAAACCCATGGACTGCAACACACCAGGCCTCCCTGTCCCTCACCATCTCCCAGAGTTTGCCCAAGTTCATGTTCATTGCATCAGTGATGCCATTCAGCCATTTCATTCTCTGATGCCTTCTTCTCCTTCTGTCCTCAATCTTTTCCAACATCAGGGACTTTTCCAATGGGTTCTGTTCATATCAGATAACAAAGATACTGTAGCTTCAGCTTCAGCATTCAGATTCAGGGCTGATCTCCTTTAAGATACACTGGTTTAATCTCCTTGCTGTCCAAGGGACTTTCAGGAATCTTCTCCAGCACCACAGTTTGAAGGCATCAATTGTTTGGCGTTCTGCCAAAGTTCTACAGTCCAGCTCTCACAACCGTTCATGACCACTGGGAAGATCATAGCCTTGACTATATGGACCTTTGTCGGCAGGGTAATGTTTCTGCTTTTCAACACCCTGTCTAGGCTTATCATCATTTTCCTACCAAGAAGCAGTCATCTTCTGATTTTATCACTGCAGTCCCCATCTGCAGTGATTTTGGAGCCCAAGAAAAGGAAATCTGTCACTACTTCCACTTTTTCCCTTTCTATTTGCCATGCAGTAATGGGGTCTTTTCTGTCTCTTGAGAAATCTGTATGCAGGTCAAGAATCAAAAGTTAGAACTGAACGTGAAACAATGGTCCGGTTCAAAACTGGGAAAAGAGTATGCCAAGGCTGTATATTGTCACCCTGCTTATTTAACTAATATGCATAGTACATCATGCAAAATGCTGGGCTGGATGAAGCACAAGCTGGAATCAAGATTTCTGGGAGAAATATCAATAACCTCAGATATGCAGATGACACCACCCTTATGGCAGAAAGCAAAGAGAAACTAAAGAGTCTCTTGATGAAGGTGAAAGAGGGGAGTAAAAACTTAGCTTAGAACTCAACATTCAAAGACTAGGATCATGGCATCTGGTACCATCACATCATGGCAAATAGATGGGGAAACAATAGAAACAGTGACAGATTTTATTTTGAGGGGCTCCAAAATCACTGCAGATGGTGACTGCAGCCATGAAATTAAAAGATGCTTGCTCCTTAGAAGAAAAGCTATGACCAACCTAGTTCAGTTCAATTCAGTCACTCAGTCATGTCCAACTCTTTGCGACTTCATGAACTGCAACATGCCAGGCCTCCCTATCCATCACCAACTCCTGGAGTTTACCCAGACTCATGTCCATCGAGTCAGTGATGCCATCCAACCATCTCATCCTTTGTCATCCCCTTCTCCTCCTGCCCTCAATCTTTCCCAGCATCAGGGTCTTTTCAAATGAGTCAGCTTTTTGCATCAGGTGGCCAAAGTATTGGAGTTTCAGCTTCAATAACCTAGACAGCATTTTAAAAAGCAGAGCCATTACTTTGCCGACAAAGGTCCATCTAGTCAAGGCTATGGTTTTTCCAGTGGTCATGTATGGATGTGAGAGTTGCACTGCGAAGAAGGCTGAGCACTGAAGAATTGATGCTTTTGAACTGTGGTGTTGGAGAAGACTCTTTGAGAGTCCCTTGAACTGCAAGGAGATCCAGCCAGTCCATCCTAAAGGAGATCAGTCCTGAATATTCACTGGAAGGACTGATGCTGAAGCTGAAACTCCAATCTTTGGCCCCCTGATGCAAAGAACTGACTCATTGGAAAAGACCCTGATGCTGGGAAAGATTGAAGGAAGGAGGAGAAGGGGATGACAGAGGACGAGATGGTTGGACGACATCACCGACTCAATGGTCATGAGTTTGAGAAAGCTCCAGGAGTTGGTGATGGTCAGAGAAGCCTGGTGTGCTGCAGTCCATGGTATCTTAAATACTCAACACGAGCGAGTGACTGAATGAGGACAAATAGGGCTGAATGCCAAGATCTTAGTTTTTTTAATATGTAATCTTAAGCTGGCTCTTTTACCCTCCTCCTTCAAACTCATCAAGAGGATCTTCACTCCTCTTCGCTTTCTGCCATTAGAGTGGTATCATCCTCATATCTGAGGTTGTTGATATTTCTCTTGCCTATCTTGATTCTAGCTTGTAACTCATCCAGTCTGACATTTCTCATGATGTGCTCAGAGTATAGGTTAAACAAACAGGCTGACAGCAGATAACCCTGAAATACTCCTTTCTCAATCATGAACTAATCATTTGATCCATACAGGGTTCTAACTGTTTCTTCTTGACCCGCATACAGGTTTCTCAGGAGACAGGTCAGATGGTCTGGTATTCCCATTTCTCTAAGACCTTTCCACAGTTTGTCATGATCCATACAGTCGAAGGCTTTTGAGTACTCGATGAAACAGAGATAGATGTTTTTGTTTTTTTTTTTTTCTGAAATTCTGTTGCTTTCTCTACAATCCAGAGAATTTTGACAATTTGATCTCTAGTTCCTCTTCCTTTTCTAAACTCAGCTTGGACATCTGGAAGCTCTTGGTTTGCAAAATGCTGAAGCCTAGCATCCAAGATTTTAAGCATGACCTGACTAGCATGGGGAGATGAATGTAATTCTTTGGTATTACCCTTCTTGGGAATTGGATGAGGACTGACATTTTCCAGTCCTGTGGCCACTGCTGGGTCTTCCAAAATTGCTGAGATAATGAATGCAAAACCTTGATGGCAGCATCCTTTAGGAATTTGAATAGTTCTGCTGGAATTTCATCGCATCCACTAGCTTTATTAACAGCAGTGCTTCTTATGACCCACTTGACTTCAGACTCTCGAATGCTTGGCTCTGGGTGACTAACCACATCATGGTAGCAATTCAGTTCATGAAGATCTTTTTTATACAGTTCTTCTGTGTATCCTTTCCATCTCTTCTTATTCTCTTCAGGGTCTACCAGGTCTCTACCATTTTTATCCTTTATTGTGCCTATCTTTGGGAGGAATCCTCCCTTGATGTTGCCAATTTTCCTGAAGAGATCTCTAATCTTTCCCTTTTGTTGTTCTCTTCTATTATTAAACATTCTTCATTGAAGAAGCCCTTCTTGCCTCTTCTAGCTATTTTTTTGAACTCTGGGTTTAATTGGATGTACCTTTCCCTTTGTCCCTTGCCTTTCCCTTCTCTTCTTCTGCTGTTTGTAAGGCCTCCTCAGATAACCACTTTGCCTTCTTGCTTTTCTTTGGGATGGTTTTGTTCACCACTTCTTGTGCAATATTATGGCTGTCTGTCCATAGTACTTCAGACACACTGTTAACTAGATCTAGTTCCTTGAATCTATTTATTACATCTATTGTGAATTAATATGGGATTTGATTAGATCATACCTGGCTGGCCTATAATTTGTCCCCATTTTCTTTGGTTTAAGCCTGAATTTTGCTATCAGAAGCTGATGATCTGAGGCATAGTCAGCTCCAGGTCTTGTTTTGGCTGACTGTATACAGCTTCTCCATCTTCCGCTACAAAGAATGTAATATTTTATTTCAGTACTGACCATTTGGTGATGTCCATGTGTAAAGTCATCTCTTGTGTTGTTGAAAAAGGCTATTTGCTATGACTAGTGCAATTTTTTTTTTTTTTTTTTTTTTTTTTTGCAGAATTCAGTTAACCTTTGCCCTGCTTCACTTTGTTCTCCAAGGCCAAACTTACCTTTTACTCCAGGTATACCTTAACTTCCTACTTTTTCATTCCTATCCCTGGTGATGAATAAAACATCTTTTTTAGGTTTTAGTTCTAGAGCTACATAGAACTGATCAACTTCAGCTTCCTCAGTATTTGTGGTAGGGGCATAGACTCGGAACACTGTGATGTTGAATGGTTTGCCTTGGAAATGAACTGAGATCATTCTGCCATTTTTGAGGCTGCACCCAAGTACTGTATTTCACACTCTTGTTGATTATGAGGGCTACTCCATTTCTTCTATGGGATTCTTGCCCGTAGTAGTAGAATATAATGGTCATTTGAATTAAATTTGCCCATTCACTGATTTCTAGGATGTTAATGTTTATTCTTACCATCTCCTGCTTGACCATGTCCAATTTTCCTTGATTCATGAAGCTAACATTCCAGGTTCCTATACAATACTGTTTGTTGCAGCATCGAATTTTACTTTCATCACCAGACACATCCACAACTGAGTGTCATATCCAGTTTGGCCCAGGCACTTCATGCATTCTGGGGCCATTGGTAATTCTCCTCCACTCTTTCCCAGTAGCATCCTTAACACCTTCAGACCTGGGGGACTCATCTTTTGGTGCCATATCTTTTTGGCCTTTTATACAGTTCATGAGATTCTCGCAGCAAGTGTACTGGAGTGGTTTCCCATTCCCTCCTCCAGTGGACTGTGTTTTCTCAGAACTCTCTGCTATGACCCGTCTGTCTTGGGTGGCCCTACATAGCATGGCTCATAGCTTCATTGAGTTATTCAAGCCCCTTCGCCAGGACAAAGCTGTGATTCATGAAGGGGAATCCTGTATAGTATTTCATTATTTATCCACTTAATATTCAGTGTTTTCATTACTACAATCTTGTAATGAAAATCTTTTACAGCTTGTGTATGTATGTACATTTGCATCTGCTTTCTGGCGTATAATTAGTTTGGTCCTAAAATATGCAGTTTTCATCTTACAGAGTTCATTTTGCCTGGAAAATTTCATGGACAGAGGAGCCTGATAGGCTACAGTCCATGGGGTTGCAAAGAGTCGGACATGACTGAGCGACTTCACTTTCTTTCTTTCTTGTTTTCTTTACATTCTTCTTTCCTTTACTTTCAAAGTTAGCTTATATTTTATTTATTGTATGAGTTAAACTGAAAATTTTAATCTGTCAACATGAACTAGCAAAGTTTAATTTAAGCAATATGTCTACCACACTTCTGAACAATAAAAAGACTTTGGAAACTTTTAATTGCAAATATTCTTCTCCCTTTTAAAATGCTATTATCTGATATTTTAGCTCCACCATGCTTTTGAACTCTCAAAGGTAATCATTTTCATCATTACTGTTTTAGTCACTCACTATTTGTTTATATTTAAACCTCTAGCATACCAATTTTCCAAGCTCAATATTTTGTCTGGAATGCTACTCTTTTATTCATCATTTCTTCACTTTTGGTGAAGAACTTCAGACAGTAAAATCTCTCACTTTTTTTTCTGGAAATAATATTTGAATAATAATTTTCCTTAATATAGAATCTAATTTTCCTCAAAACTTTAAGCACATGATTCTATTTTTGAACCTACCTTGTTCTGTTGACAAGTCTACTGTTATTTTACTTTCTATTCCATTGGAAGTGAGTTGCCTTATCTTTAGCTATTTTTAGTAATTTTTTTCAGCTGCTTTGACTTTTTATTTTGACATTTATTTTAGTAATCCTGTTCAAGAGTCATTGTGATTTTTCAATCTGATGATTCATATCTTTCGTTGGTTCTGGAAACTTTTCACCACTATATCTTTGAATATTACCACCTCTAAATTCTCATTATTGTCTCCTTATAACTCTTGTTATATAGATTATAAACGTTTAAGTCTATCTTCCATATCCTTTAATCCCCCCATCAATATTTTCTATATTTTTCCTTGTATTCTGTGTATTTATGATCTTACAGTTAGCCAATTTCTTATTTAGTTGTATCTAATTTGTTGTTTAATTTCTCTACTGAATTTCCAATTGTTTACACTTGTGGGACTTTAAGTTTATATGATTTCTCTGCCTGGCAATGTGGTAACATATATTGAAAAACTTATAAGCTTAACTTTCCTTTTTTATATTATGCAAATAGTCTTTTAAGAATTATGGTGGCTCAGACAGTAAAGCGTCTGTCTACAAGGCGGGAGACCTGGGTTTGATCCCTGGGTTGGGAAGATCCACTGGAGAAGGAAATGGCAATCCACTCTAGCACTATTGCCTGGAAAATCCCATGGACAGAGGAGCCTGGTAGGCTACAGTCTATGGGGTCGCAAAGAGTCAGACACGACTGAGCAACTTCACTTAAGGACATTTTCCTCAATGTAATATCATGGCAGCAATATTTATTTTAGTGTTTCTAATTGTAAAATAAATCAGCAAGGGAATACTTAATAAGTTATTCACTATCTATGAGATAAAATACCATTCAGAAATAATGTTACTGATCTAAATATTGTGGGAAAATATTTGATATATTTGAAGTAAAGTAAAGCATGTTAAAAGGAGCATGCATAGTACAAATATATTACTGTGAAAGAAAAACAATATGTTAGCAAAGAAAAATGCTATTAGGATATAAATCAGTATGCTAACATTAATCATTTCTGGTTGATGGGTTGAAAAATTATTTCTATTATCTTTCTTTTACAGAATTTTTTACTTAAAAATTTCTACAATGCCTAAAATTCTTTTGTAATACTAAAGGAAAACAAATTTGTTTTTATAGTGTTCATCTTTTGATAGAACACAAAATAGTTTTAAGCAAAGAGAAAATCAGACCCACTGAAATGTAAGAAGCTAATCTAGCAATTATGACATTATGTGCTACAATCTCAGTACAGAGGTACTCTATTTGAAATGAGGAAAATAAGATATGTTATATAGGAAAGTCTAGTATCTGATCAATTATGTGAGGGAGAAAGATAAACAAAAATTATTACAAAGTTCTGTGACTGAGAGAACAAGGGTAATAGAATCTGCAAATGATAGAGTTATATTTCTGGACGTACAAAGCTATGAACAAAACCCACATTATATTTTACCTTAAGGAGATATTCCTCTATGAGAATCTGTTCAAAGACTCAGCTGACTTTTCTCTCTCTGTTAGATTCTTTGACAGCTAAAAACGGAAAAATAAAACAAATCATTCATTCATTCATTAGGCAAAAAGTTCATTGAGCATCAACTATATGACACATTCTGTTAGGTCTTAGGGCTATATCTACGAACTAATATTCTAAGATTACTAATAAAATTATAATCTACCCATGGAATATTTGACTCTTCCCTCTTTCCAGTCTTCCTTCAGTTCTATCAAACTGCTTTCAAACTTGCTTACCTGGGGAAAACCTCCCCATCAACAATAACTCCCCATTGGTTTCCATTTCTCATGCCAAGTATAACCAGCTGGTCATGGCTGCCTGAAGCCCCATGTGAAAATGGAACCTAGACTCATTGGGAAGTGATGCCACACTTGATGAGTGATGCATGGTGAGGCCCCTGGCCGGAGAAATGTCAGGAAGCATACCTAAGGTCTGTGCTGCATGTCACCCCATTGCCTCCAGCCAACTGTAGCTCAGTGACTTTTATTAATGCATTACACTTTCAAAAGCATGACATGACCTGAAAAATATTTCCTCCTCACAGAGTACCTGCATTTAAGATAACACAGACATAAAACAACCAGTACTGTGTGTGTACTTTTCTTCTGATGGAATTTAAAGACCCAACCTCTTAAGAGCTATAGTGCTTAGGACTATGTCTTTTTCTCTGTGAGACTGAAAAGAAATAATGGCTAAAAATCAATGTATCCTATAAATGTTCTTCCAATCTGTCAGATTGTGTTGTCTGACCACTGATAGTAGAGGCTTTGATGCGATGGTCTTGGTTGTGACTCTGGATGATTCTTCCATTTATCTCAAGCCTGCTGGGCTTGACCTGGTTTCAGGCAGGACTGCCGTCACTATTAGAGGCTTCTTAGCCTCCTTCCCTTCCTGTGAGTAGGCTGCTATTGATTGACATTGCCTCCAGGCTGAAGCTCTTAGATGAAATAGCCATCCTCTGTGTGTATATGTATGTGCGTGTGTGTGTGTGTGTGTGTGTTTGCGTGTGTGTGTGTGTGTGTTTGCAGGCATGTGTATGCACATATGTGTGTAGATGAAGAGCATTCTGAGATTTCTCTTGCAAAATTTCATTACAGATAAAACTATTATTTTGCTATTAAAGTTGCATCAGCTCAACTATTGGGAGAGAGTGGGGAACTGGATCTGTCTCTACTGTCTTTGAAAGTTCATGTGACTCTATAAGTACTTCAAAGTAGAAAGCTTTAAAATATACGTAAACTGAAACTTCTAAAACATGCTCACACTCAAATCCAAGCATCTATGGAAGAAAAGCAAGTGCTCTCAAAAGAAGAAAACTGGTTTGCAGTATCTTCTGTAGTAAGAATCTCCTGAAAAAGGAAATACCTGACAATATTCCAATATATGCTACATAAACAAAATATTTCTAAAAGAAAGTTTAGATATATCAACTATTTCTTTTGTTTCTAATTGACTAACATGGTTTGTCTATGTTCTTTTTTTTTCTGAAAAACAGTAGTTTCTAATAGATGGAAACTTTTTAATGATATATCATATTTATTTTTCAGAATTTGAAGTACTTTCAAAGCTCTCACTAGCTGGGTTACTTAGAAAATTTTCTGCTTTCTTTCCACTTCAATATGTCACACAAAAATCTCTTGAAAGTTAGAGAAAATATAGAAACAAGTTAATTTGCTTATTTTAAAATGCACGTATACTTTCATTTCTGCAGGCCTCAAGATGTTTTGTTCTGATTAGGACCAAAATCATGGTCTTCAATTTCTTCTTGATGGTACAGTAAATAGAAGTTCTCAGAAAAAAATTTATTACTTCCCATCCATCTTCCTATATTATATTATGTGCTATTTTGAAAACAAGTTTTAAACTGCTTATATATATTTATATTGCATATATATTAAATAGCTTATATACATGTGTGTGTAAGTTCTAAGTTAATTCTAAGTTCAGTGGCTCAGTTGTGTCCAACTATTTGCGATCCCATGAATCACAGCAGGCCAGGCCTCCCTGTCCATCACCAACTCCCAGAGTTCACTCAGACTCACGTCCATCGAGTCGGTGATGCCATCCAGCCATCTCATCCTCTGTCGTCCCCTTCTCCTCCTGCCCCCAATCCCTCCCAGCATCAGGGTTTTTTCCAATGAGTCAGCTTTCTGCATCAGGTGGCTAAAGTATTGGAGTTTCAACTTCAGCATCAGTCCTTCCAATGAACACCCAGGACTGATGTCCTTTAGGATGGACTGATTGGATCTCCTTGCAGTCCAAGGGACTCTCAAGAGTCTTCTCCAATACCACAGTTCAAAGCATCAATTCTTTGGTGCTCAGCTTTCCTCACAGTGCAACTCTCACATCCATACATGACCACTGGAAAAACCATAGGCTTGCCTAGATGGACCTTTGCTGGCTAAGTAATGTCTCTGCTTTTTAATATGCTATCTAGGTTGGTCATGACTAAGCGCAGGCAGCTGCGAGCCAGCTCACTCAGCGCAGGAACGGCCAAGAGGAGCTACCCCGCGTCTGAGGTCAGGGGCTGCGGCCGGGAGGAGACACCCCGCGTAAGAGGTCAGTGGCGGCCGGGAGGAGACACCCCATGTCCGAGGTCAGGGCGGCAGCCAGGAGGAGCTACCCCGCGTCCTAGGCCAGTGGCGGACGGGAGAAGCCACCTCGCGCCCGAGGCCAGGGGCAGTGACCTTGAGGAGCCACCCAGAGCGCGAGGCCAGGGGCGGCAGCTGGGAGGAGCCACCGACACAGGAGGCCAGGACCGGCGGCCAGGAGGAACAACCCGAGGAGTGGTAGCTGCGCAGGCACAGGAGAGCCTAGAGGAGCTATCCCATGCTGAAGGTCAGGAACGGCTGCGGTAAGGAGATACCCCTCCTCCAAGGTAAGGAGCAGCGGCTGTGCTTTGCTGGAGCAGCCATGAAGAGTTACCCAATGCCAACGTAAGAGAAACCCAAGTAAGATGGTAGGTGTTGCAAGAGGGCATCAGAGGGCAGACACACTGAAACCACACTCACAGAAAACTAGTCAGTCTAGTCACACTAGGACCACAGCTGTGTCTAACTCAATGAAACCAAGCCATGCCCGTGGAGCAACCCAAGATGGGCAGGTCATGGTGGAGAGGGCTGACAGAATGTGGTCCACTGGAGAAGGGAATGGCAAGCCACTTCAGTATTCTTGCCTTGAGAACCCCATGAACAGTAGGAAAAGGCAAAATGATAGGATACCAAAAGAGGAACTCCCCAGGTCATTAGGTGCCCAATAGGCTACTGGAGATTAGTGGAGAAATAACTCCAGAAAGAATGAAGGGATGGAGCCAAAGCAAAAACAATACCCAGTTGTGGATGTGACTGGTGATAGAAGCAAGATCCGATGCTGTAAAGAGCAATATTGCATAGGAACCTGGAGTGTCAGGTCCATGAATCAAGGCAAATTGGAAGTGGTCAAACAAGAGATGGCAAGGGTGAACATTCTAGGAATCAGCGAACTAAAATGGACTGGAATGGGTGAATTTAACTCAGATGACCATTACATCTACTACTGCGGGCAGGAATCCCTCAGAATAAATGGAGTAGCCATCATGGTCAACAAAAGAGTCCTAAATGCAGTACTTGGATGCAATCTCAAAAAAGACGATCTCTGTTCGTCTCCAAGGCAAACCATTCAATATCACAGTTATCCAAGTCTATGCCCCAACCAGTAATGCTGAAGAAACTGAAGTTGAATGGTTATATGAAGACCTACAAGATCTTTTAGAACTAACACCCCAAAAAGATGTCCTTTTCATTATAGGGGACTGGAATGCAAAAGTAGGAAGTCAAGAAACACCTGGAGTAACAGGCAAATTTGGCCTTGGAATGCAGAATGAAGCAGGGCAAAGACTAATAGAGTTTTGGCAAGAAAATGCACTGGTCATAGCAAACACCCTCTTCCAACAACACAAGAGAAGACTCTACACATGGACACCACCAGATGGTCAACACCGAAATCAGATTGATTATATTCTATGTAGCCAAATATGGAGAAGCTCTATACAGTCAACAAAAACAAGACCAGGAGCTGACTGTGGCTCAGATCATGAACCCCTTATTGCCAAATTCAGACTTAAATTTTAGAAAGTAGGGAAAACCACTAGACCATTAGGTATGACCTAAATCAAATCCCTTATGATTATACAGTGAAAGTGAGAAATAGATTTAAGGGTCTAGATCTGATAGATAGAGTGCCTGATCAACTATGGAATGAGGTTCGTGACATTGTACAGGAGACAAGGATCAAGATGATCCCCATGGAAAAGAAATGCAAAAAAGAAAACTGGTTGTCTGGGGAGACCTTAAAAATAGCTGTGAAAAGAAGAGAGGTGAAAAGCAAAGGAGAAAAGGAAAGATATAAGTATCTGAATGCAGAGTTCCAAAGAATAGCAAGAAGAGATACAAAAGCCTTCTTCAGCGATCAATGCAAAGAAAGAAGAAAACAACAGAATGGGAAAGACTAGAGATCTCTTCAAGAAAATTAGCGATACCAAGGGAATATTTCATGCAAAGATGGGCTCGATAAAGGACAGAAATGGTATGGACCTAACAGAAGCAGAAGATATGAAGAAGAGGTGGCAAGAATACACAGAAGAACTGTACAAAAAAGATCTTCACGACCCAGATAATCATGATGATGTGATCACTCATCTAGAGCCAGACATCCTGGAATGTGAAGTCAAGTGGGCCTTAGAAAGCATCACTACGAACAAAGCTAGTGGAGGTGATGGAATTCCAGTTGAGCTGTTTCAAATCCTGAAAGATGATGCTGTGAAAGTGCTGCACTCAATATGCCAGCACGTTTGGAAAACTCAGCAGTGGCCCCAGGACTGGAAAAGGTCAGTTTTCATTCCAATTCCAAAGAAAGGCAATGCCAAAGAATGCTCAGACTACCACACAATTGCACTCACCTCACATGCTAGTAAAGTAATGCTCAAAATTCTCCAAGCCAGGCTTCAGCAATACGTGAACCGTGAACTACCAGATGTTCAAGCTGGTTTTAGAAAAGGCAGAGGAACCAGAGATCAAATTGCCAACATCTGCTGGATCATCGAAAAAGCAAGAGAGTTCCAGAAAACATCTATTTCTGCTTTCTTGACTATGCCAAAGCCTTTGACTGTGTGGATCACAAGAAACTGGAAAATTCTGAAAGAGATGGGAATACAGACCACCTGACCTGCCTCTTGAGGAATCTGTATGCAGGTCAGGAAGCAACAGTTAGAACTGGACATGGAACAACAGACTGGTTCCAAATAGGAAAAGGAGTACGTCAAGGCTATATATTGTCACCCTGCTTATTTAACTTCTCTGCAGAGTACATCATGAGAAACGCTGGACTGGAAGAAACACAAGCTGGAATCAAGATTGCCGGGAGAAATATCAATCACCTCAGATATGCAGATGACACCACCCTTATGGAAGAAAGTGAAGAGGAGCTAAAAAGCCTCTTGATGAAAGTGAAAGAGGAGAGTGAAAAAGTTGGCTTAAAGCTCAACATTCAGAAAACGAAGATCATAGCATCTGGTCCCATCACTTCATGGCAAATAGATGGAGAAACAGTGTCAGACTTTATTTTTCTGGGCTCCAAAGTCACTGCAGATGGTGATTGCAGCCATGAAATTAAAAGACACTTACTCCTTGGAAGAAAAGTTATGACCAACCTAGATAGTATATTCAAAAGCAGAGACATTACTTTACCAACTAAGGTCCGCCTAGTCAAGGCTATGGTTTTTCCTGTGGTCACGTATGGATGTGAGAGTTGGACTGTGAAGAAGGCTGAGCGCCGAAGAATTGATGCATTTGAACTGCGGTGTTGGAGAAGACTCTTGAGGGTCCTTTGGACTGCAAGGAGATCCAACCAGTCCATTCTGAAGGAGATCAGCCCTGGGATTTCTTTGGAACGAATGATGCTAAAGCTGAAGCTCCAGTACTTTGGACATCTCATTAGAAGCATTGACTCATTGGAAAAGACTGATGCTGGGAGGGATTGGGGGCAGGAGGAGAAGGGGTTGACCGAGGATGAGATGGCTGGATGGCATCACGGACTCGATGGACGTGAGTCTGAGTGAACTCTGGGAGATGGTGATGGACAGCGAGGCCTGGCGTGCTGCGATTCATGGGGTCACAAAGAGTCGGACACGACTGAGCGACTGAACTGAATTGAACTGATGTTGGTTATAACTTTCCTTCCAAGGAGTAAGTCTTTTAATTTCATGGCTGCAATCACCATCTGCAGTGACCCTGGAGCCCAAAAAAATAAAGTCTGGCACTGTTCCACTGTTTCCCCATCTATTTGCCATTAAGTGATGGGACCAGATGCCATGATCTTCGTTTTCTGAATGTTGAGCTTTAAGCCAACTTTTTCACTCTCCTCTTTCGTTTTCATCAAGAGGCTTTTTAGTTCCTCTTCACTTTCTGCCATAAGGTTGGTGTCATCTACATATCTGAGGTTATCAATATTTCTCCTGGCAATCTTGATTCCAGCTTCTGCTTCTTCCAGCTCAGAGTTTCTCATGATATGCTCTGCATATAAGTTAAATAAGCAGGGTGACAATATGCAGCCTTGATGTACTCCTTTTCCTATATGGAACCAGTCTGTTGTTCCATGTCCAGTTCTAACTGTTGCTTCCTGACCTGCATATAGGTTTCTCAAGAGGGAGGTCAGGTGGTCTGGTATTCCCATCTCTTTCAGAATTTTCCACAGTTTCTTGTGATCCACACAGTCAAAGGCTTTGGCATAGTCAAGAAAGCAGAAATAGATGTTTTTCTGGAACTATCTTGCTTTTTCGATGATCCAGCAGATGTTGGCAATTTGATCTCTGGTTCCTCTGCCTTTTTTAAAACCAGCTTGAACATCTGGTGGTTCATGGTTCACGTATTGCTGAAGCCTGGCTTGGAGAATTTTGAGCATTACTTTACTAGCATGTGAGATGAGTGCAATTGTGTGGTAGTTTGAGCATTCTTTGGCATTGTCATTCTTTGGGATTGGAATGAAACCTAACCTCTTCCAGTCCTGTGGCCACTGCTGAGTTTTCCAAATTTGCTGGCACATGTGTGTGCATATATATGCAAATATGGGGCTTCCCTGGTGGATCAGTGGATAGCTGACATTGCACTCTGCTTCCTACTGTTAGGTGACTGCTTTAAAATTGTTGCAGTTTTGAAAGTTTTTCTTTTATTTCCTCCCTTGTCTCCTGGTGAATCTCCCTGGTTTCACAGGATCCCATGGAGGATGTTAAATGGAGACAGTGGGGTGTAGCTGAATGCTCCCACACTCCAACCTTGTGTGTGCATCACCCGTGCTAAACGGCAGCAAATCTCTTCTGCTTGACTAGCAGAGTGTAGCTGACCCATGGGCAGGCTGTTAAAGCCTACCATAGGGTGATTTTGTACACTTGGCATTCTCATTACTGTATTGAGTTGTAGTTAAAAGGCCAGATTCACCAGTATTTCACATGTTCTGCTTCCTGCTAACATATTTGGGAAGGTTTTCCTCTATCTCATTGATTCACTCTTAAAATTAAAAATGAACATCTTTGATAATGTTATAAAGCCCTGTACTCAGTACTGAGGTGTGTTGGCTGGGCATGTGAATACTTAAGATCTTTGAGGTCAGCCTCTTCCTGCAAGGCTGAGGCTCTTACCCTCCAGCCCTTGAAGAGCATCCCAGAATCTTCTCAGCCCCTCTGTCTCTACCCTTCCTGTTTCTAGCTTAGTGATTCCACCCAAATCCAGTCTCTGCCAGAATTGCCTCCTGCTGCTTTCTGCTTTGAGCTAAGACCTTACCACAGACCCTCTAGTCAGTCTAGGTAACCCTAAGCCCCTGACCATGACTCCTTTAAATTTTCATTTTTCTTGATCCGCAGCTACCTGTAGTGTTCACCTAAGCAGAGTCACCTTCCTGAGAGAAGCGTGGGCTCTTCTCCGTGCCCGAAGAGAATGCTGAATAAGAAGATGATTCAGTTAGATTAAGGGAAAAAGCCTAGTGTTCCCAGATGCTGATTCCAATCAGCTCTTGTTCTGATTCTTAAAACAATTGCTTGAGAATCGTGAAGACAACTTTTCTCTAGCACTCTCTGCAGCTATTACTCTAAAAGTACAAACTTCCTAGGAGTGTTTGAGTCTTCCTGAGAGTTCTAAGCTAATGTCTATTTGCAGCCCCATGCAAATCAGTGGAAAAGAAGCACACCTAGAAGCAAGGTGGGCTCAGTTGTGTCCAGCTCTTTGCAACCCCATGGGCTGTAGCTCACCAGGCTCCTGTGTCCATGGGATTTTCCCGGCAAGAATGCTGGAGTGGGTTACCATTTCCTTCTCCAGGGTTATGTTCCTGACTCAGGGATCAAACCTGCGTCTTCAGCATTCGTGCATTGGAAGGCAGATTCTTTACTACTGAGCCACCTGAGAAGCAAGGTGAGAGAGAAGGGGAAAGGGGACCAGCCCAGAGCGATGGCACCCCTGATCTCTGGACCTTCCTAACATCACGATGGTCTCATTCCTGGGAGTAGAGGCCCTAATGCTAACTGGATGGAGTCATGTTATACTGTGTAAGAGGATCTTGTTCTTAAAAATAGTTGTCCCTTCCCATCAGGGCAGGGCAGTAGGGTGTCCAAAGTAAAAATCTCCTACAAGTTTGTAACCTATAGGGACAGAAGAGCCACAAAGATGGCTCCTTTATCCTCCCTAGGCTTCTTAATTTCGATCCTACAGGAGTGCACTTTGGTTCACATTTACTAGAGTTGCACTGTAACCCACTGAGCTAACCAGCTGCCAGGTAAGTTTCACATTTGTTAAGGCAGTGGGTCTTGCCTAGCAGAAAGAAAATAAAAGAGAGAGAGAGAGAGGCTTAAAAATAGGCATTACTAGGACAGCTTTCTCAGTGAAAACTGCTTTTAATTGTAAATGGAAAGAAAAGGGCTAACCAGATTTCCCTTGGGGGGTGTGTCTTGGCTCTCTGTGGCCCTATAACCTCACTAAGAATTGGCTGCACATTACAAGGGCAGATTCAAACTTAGGGGAAGAGTTCTCTAAAAGTTTCTTCAAAAGATGGTTATCTCATCACAAAGAAAAATATGTATATTTTTATTTTGTGTCTAAATGAGATGTTGGGTGTTCACTAAACTTGTGGCAATCATTTCATGATGTACGTAAGTCAAATTATTATGGAGAAGGGGACGACAGAGGATGAGATGGCTGGATGGCATCACGGACTCAATGGACATGGGTTTGAGTGAACTCCGGGAGTTGGTGATGGACAGGGAGGCTTGGCGTGATGCAATTCATGGGGTCGCGAAGAGTTGGACACGACTGAGCGACTGAACTGAACTGAACTGAACACCTTAAATTTACACAGTGTTGTATGTCAATTGTATCTCAATAAAACTAGAAGAAAATGTATTGAAATAATTTTACAACAATTTTAATTTCCAATATTAATGCATGAACCTTGATTATGTGAAAATGTAGTAGAAGGACTTCAAACTCAACCAATTTAAATGTTTTATAATGAGGTGGGCCCGGTAAGACTGATGCTTATAGTTATCTTTTGTTCATTTATCTATCCAGGCATTGTTCACTCAAAATTCTTTGGCTGAAACTGACATAGTGCTTATTCAAAGGGCTTGTGGAGTAAACAAAAGAAAGGCATGCCAATGAAAACAGGAAGTAGATAAGGAGACTGTAGTACAAAGAGGTTAGGTAAGTTATTCTGAAACACACAGCTAGTCCAGTAGTATAAGGATTCAAACTCAGAGAAGTAGATTACAGAATCTATATTTTTAACCGTTATAAATCTATGCTGCCTCTAGTTGATACATATATTTAACTCAATGTAATGTTATATATGTTTTCATCTCTTGTTAATTTGCTTCTACACCATCTAAAATATCCTGGAGTCTTCTCATTAAGCCATATCCACAGAATTCATCAACCAATACAGAGCCAGTAACCAAAACTGACACATTAATTATCTCTCTACAGATGGCATGATTTTTAAACAGTGAAGAGCATGTGGGTCTCTAATTGCAGAGAGAAGTCTAAACAAAGCTGGAGGAGCACACGGGAAAGAACGGATGATTCAGAACAAGGAGGCTTATTGACTTTTGTATTGAAGCTTGGAAGGAAGAGTAAAATGTCATTGAGAAAGAGAGACACAACAGGACCTCCCTGCAGAGGTCACAGCTTGGACTTTTAGGATCCGATGTCTGGCCTCATGAACACAGGACCAATCCACCTAGAGGAGCCACAGGGACCGACAGAAATCTGTGCTGAAGAACAGTGAGGAGAAGGTTGATGGTGAATATCATGCCGAGATTATTAATGAGTGTGTCATAGGAGCCGGGATCTACACCTTGCTGAAGTCAAGACAGATTGTGTACATTATTTCTTCTCAGTCCAGGAGCCCTGCCATTCTGTCACAGAAGGTGATTAGATCAGTCTAGACCAGTTCATAACAATGCCAGTGACCCATTCTTCTGTAGGTGTTTTAAAATTGATTTTTGGATGATTAATTATACAGTCTTTTCAGTCGAGAAGTTATTAGCCAATAATTCTTTGGGTTCTCTTTCCCTTGCTTTAAAAAAAATAGAAGCAATATAGATTATAGTATTTCCTTCTTGGCCGAAGATATCTTACTAGGAATTCTTAAGAATGACAACTATTAGGCATATGATAACTTTCGCCAATTCTGAGAGTTCTTACTAAGGGACTGTTAGTAGAATAGATTGTCATTACTGAAGTAAATTATGATCTGGTCTTATCTAAACTAACCTGGCTTCCTGCCCCTCAATTTACAAACTATCATTTCTTGGCCAATAATAAGTTGCTTAGAACAATCAAAGCTCTCTATCAAGATTATTAAGATCAATGGTGCCTACCATGCATCAGTGGTGGTTTCATGAGGAAATTTCATGATTCCTATTGATTAACATGAAAACATCAAAGTATGAAATCTTGCATTCAGCTATACATGAGGAACCAAATGAGGGAGAAGAGCCAGCAGTAAATTAAATGGGAAATGTGGCATTAATGGTAACTTGACCTTTTACTCAGAAAAGGAGAGGCATGCAAGAGAATCATTTTGAAACATGGAGACCGATAAGACCACTGATAAGTAAGATAATAGGGAGTTAGTTATTTATGCAAATTATCTGAGCAATAAACTAGCTATAATCAGGAACTTCATCTCCTGTTGATCACTGATGTTGCTACTGAAGATATTTGAAGTAGATACCTAGAAAGATTGTGATAGGTTAAGAGGTAAGTGTTTAGATAAATTTTCTAAACTGTTAGTATTCCCAAACTTGACATTCTTGAGATAACTATTTTGGGACGAGTTTGAAAGAGTGGGATGTAATCATTTGTTATTTTGATTCAGTCCAGTTTTGAACAATGCAGATGTATAGGTTTATGTGTGGAAATAAGTTTCTGGACAAGTAAATTGGTCTAGTTAACTGTATCGTATCATAGTTTGACTCGTATCATAGTTTACTTGTTGTAGGACCCAGGAACAAACCTCAAGGGTCCCAAATCCTAGAACTCTAGGAGGATACTTCATCTGTGAAATCAAGCTTTGACCAATCTCAGAAATTTGCTGGAGTTGTTACCAACTAATTGTACCTTGTGAACAGGCAAGCTATTTGTCAGAATCTCCAAAAGACTACTTGCCCATTGGCAGCTGGGTTTGAAGATCCTAGAGCTTGAAGAGTAGAAGAGATCATTCACCTTGTGGGTTCCTTGTGGAAACTTACAGGTGAAAGGAGCTTGCTCCTGAATCTGGGAGTATACCTCTGGGATGCCCTGCTCTGCACAATTATTTGTACCCAAATAGGTTCTCCTAACATTTCCTAATATTAAAAGAATTTGTGTTTTCTGCTTGGGTTTGTGAGTGGCTTACTGCTAACATTTTGCGTAGTGATCAAGAGTATAGGATCTGGGTTAGGTTATCTGGATTTGAAACTGGTTCCGTCACTTTTTATTTCTAGGATCTGGGGCACATTACTTAACTTCTGGAGGATTTCCTTGTATATAACATAGGGATAATCCTAGTACCTATCATACAAGATCCTTGTGGAAATTAAGTGAAATACACAAATATGTTTAGAATGAATGGGGCCAGGCACACAGTAAGGAAATGCATACTATTTTCTCCATAATGACCACCAGTTTGGAATAACCACCCATTGATTACATATTACAGGAATTAAAAGTAAATATAAGACTCCTATTATGCACACAATAAATATGCATATTAAATTATGAGAGCTATACATTGAGCCTGATATAGACACCAGTTTCTCCTTCACTTGGGGGCTACACGATCCTAGGTAAGCAGTGCCCTTTTCTACCTTGTGGCAATGTCAAGACTATTCACGTGGATTTTGGTAGAAAGAATAACTTCCTGCTTAAGAGTCTTTCCTGAAAACTAATTTGGCACTTGTCTAACACCACGGCACTTCCTGTTTAACTCCATTAAACAGCCCCAGGCAGCAGTAGCTTGGTAGGTTGCTGCTAAATACGTAATGTCTCTGTAGGTAACCCATTATTCTCAGAAGGACTGCCCACTGGAGACCTGAGAACATCATGACTGATTTGAGCAGATGTGAGTATGTGTGTATTTGTGTGAGTGTGTAAGTGTGCACATGTAAAATACTGATAACATTTAACAAGCATTTCCAGAGATGGACAGACAGAAAGACAGCAGAGCAGTTCTATTTAAAGGAGCTTTACTACTTTCCATTAAATTCTAATTAAGAATGATTATATTGTTTTTACTTAAGCATTCGGCTCAGATGGAGTCAGCAAGAACTCTGTAAGATGGAAATTTTAATGCATGTGTGGTGCATTTTAATCAGTTCACTTTTAAATACCTGTGAAGTGGCTGGATAGAAGAGTTAAATGCACGTAGACTGTGAATACTAACACGATGCTCTTCTACTCTATGTTAAGAATTTTAATTTTAAGTGTCTTAGAGCCATCACTCATTTTGGAGAAAAGAGAACTCCCGTTTCATAGTGGAAATCAACAGGAAATCTTTCTTTAGAATGATGCCAGACGCATGGTAAAGACTCAATAAATACAAGCTATTGTTTCCATAATGACCATCGCTCTGGGACAACTATTCAATGAGTATGCATTAGATTAATTAAAAGTACATTTTTCAGGAGTTTTGCAATTTGGGAGATTTTCTGTTTATATGGAAATCCCATGGACAGAGGAGCCTGGTGGGCTACAGACCCACCAGGGTCACAAAGAGTCGGACCTGACTGAGCGCCTAACACTTAGGCAACACTATACTGTGTACAACTTTGCAATATTTATCTAATGACAAGGTGTAATTTAAAATATGGGCTTCCGGGGGGCACTAGTGTTAAAGAACCCACCTGCCAATGCATAAGACAAGAGGCTTCGATCCCTGGGTCAGGAAGAACCCCTGGAGGAGGGCATGCAATCCATTCCAGTATTCTTGCCTGGAGAATCTCATGGACAGAAGGCAGTCCATAGGACTGCAAAAAGCCGTCCATGATTGAAGCGACTTATCATGTATGCATGCAATATAAAATACACTGGATCCAGTGTCAAAATAAAAAACCTAGACTTGACTTTCAGTTCTACCACTAATTGTATCAGTTTGACTTATATGCACTTTCTTTTCTCATCTGAACATGAAGAGTTTAGGAAAAGTTACCTCTCTGGATGCATTTTGTGCACTGTTCAATAGCTTCCCTACTTAGGGTCAAAAAAGAATTGAAATTTAGCAGAAGGAGGGGCTGCCTCCAGATGGTCCTCTCCTCCCAAGCTGCAGTTCTGATGCAGTCCTGTGTCAACCCAAAAGAAAGAGTTCCTCCTCCCTCTGTAAAAGCTAATATAGACCTTGCTCTCTGCTAACATCAACCCCAGCCTCAACTGAGAGAACCATTAGGTTCAATACACTAGGCAAGTCTTGTTACCCTAGAAGTATGAGTTGAATTGAGAAAATCAACATTGATCATGCAAAGCATGAAAAATTACATGACATTTTCAGAATGATTCTCAGCCCAAAACAAGACTTAATTGTACACCGATCAATGGGGTTTCTCCCAGTTTATTAGCTCCTTTTCCTACTCAGCTTGTACACTATGGCCAACCAAACACTACAATCAATACCTTAATCTCCATCCTTCTGTCCTTCAGCCAGAATCTAGCCTCAAGGAGATAGTAGAGGATTTGGGGATGCAGAGAGATATATGTAGAAAATCTGAGCAACAGGAACATTCTAGCCACTAGAGAGGGGTTCTATGGGGTGGACTAGGGATGATGCTGTTGACTCTGCCGTAGTCTGGTTGATTTACACGCAATACTTCTTTGTACACCAGATAACCTTGACATCACTGAAAGGATTTTCCAGGTACTCTGATATCATGAAAGCATTTATTATAAAAACATGCATATTTATGTAAGAAATGGGCCTTCTGGTCTCCTAAAACTAGATTTTTCCATCATAAATATATAAATGAAGATTTTGTTATTATACTTCAATGAATTATAACTTTAGTTAATATTTCTCAGTTGACTTGCACCTCATAACCATGGGACCCTGAAAAGCTTAAGTCTTGAACTTGGGAAGCTGAGGTTTAGCCGCTGGACCATGGTGAATTTACCCTGAAGTTATGTTGTTAGTCTGTTATCTTCCTTAGTAAAACTTCTGTCTGGACAGAACCCCAAAATACGTGGAGTCAAGACCACCAGGACAGGAGTTTGATTGCTGTGCTATCTTGAGTACTCTGAGCATCATTCCTGTCCCAAGCCACTGTATTTTCCAGTGATCTTGGAGACTCTTCTAAATTACTTGGGTGTTGGGCTATCATTATTATTAAAATAATGAAACAATGCTTCTTTACTAACTTTCTGACAATGCCCTTTATATTAACAAAACATGCATTATTCCATCACAGTCTAATTAATATCATGCTTAATAGGTATCTCACTTCATGCTAGGTTCCTGCACTCTTTTCAAAAGCAGCAAGCTTAAGAATTTTTACTAATTTAATTGAGAGCAGTCTTAAATTAATTGTATAATTAATCTTGTCAAATTAAGTAACATTTCTTACACTACTTTATTAAAGAAACTTGAATATTTTAAATTACCATGCTATTAGGCATTAATAAAGAAGTTCTTCTTCTGTATTGTTCTGCTTTATAACACAAAGGAGGTAATTGCAATATAAATTGCAATATAAAAGCTAATTTCTATAGTACATCAATAATTAGATACACATTATTTCCCATTATATCTTTTTGTAATTCACTGGATGATCTTTTTTTAAAAGAAAAATTATCCCCCAAATGCCAGGATTAAGCTGTTATTTTAATGATTGATTTCAAAACTGGACCATGGAACATGTTCAGAAGTGGTTAAATTAAACCTAAAATATGCCGGCTGTGCACGGCCGTAGTATCAGCTCTCGAAAACTTGAACCTCTTGAGCTCTGATGCTAGTGAATATGCAGTACATCTATTTTTTAGATGTAAGTAAAGAGCTCTGATCTTTGCTAAGTCCTTGGGGATTAGAAAACAGCCTCTTCACATCTGAAATGAGAGGTCTTTTCTCCAGAGACAGCCAGGTGTGACCACAAGGACGATGTATAGAAAGGGAGATTCTAAAATGGTGGTGAGAGGTGGGGTGGGCAGGAAGGAAGGAATGCATAATAACTTACCATCAATATTTTATGAAAAGATAGAATGTACTCTCAAGGTCAAAAACCATAGCTTCTTAACTTCTGTGAGCACACATATTTTCATAAATATTGTTTCTGAATTTTAATTTTCTGAGGCAAGTACCAATGATAAACCTCAATGCGCTGTGCTTATCTTCCATATTCACCAGGTGTGGCCTCTATCCTCAAGTAACCGAGAAACAAATTTATGCAGATTTCCAGGCAGATTTAGATTAAATCTTACTGATGATGCTTAAATATTAGTTAGCTTTGATCCCAAGAGTTCAAAGGATTGACATTGTCTGTGCCCAGCAAAGTCCACAGCTCTTAGTAGCCATTGAAAAATATTCTGGTAAAATGAATAACCACTTGCTCCTTGGAAGAAAAACCATGACAAACCTAGACAGGGTATTAAAAAGCAGAGACATGACTTTGCTGACGAAGGTCCATATAGTCAAAGATATGGTTTTTCCAGTAGTTATGCACAGATGTGAAAGTTGGATCACAAAGACTGAGCACAGAAGAATTTATACTTTGAACTGTGGTGTTGGAGAAGATTCTTGAGAGTCCCTTGGACTGCAAAGAGATCCAACAAGTCCATTCTAAAGGAAATCAGTCCTGAATATTCATTGGAGGGACTGATGTTGAAGCTGAAACTCCAGTACTTTGGCTACCTGGTACAAAGATCTGACTCATTGGAGAAGACCCTGATGCTGGGAAAGAGTGAAGGTAGGAGGAGAAGGGGACAACAGAGGATGAGATAATTGGATGACATCAACGATTCAATGGACATGAGTTTGAGCAAACTCTAGGAGATTGTGAAAGATAGGGAAGCCTGGTGTGCTGCAGTTCATGGGGTCGCAAAGAGTTGAACATGACTAAGTGACTAAACAACAACAAAGTGAGTAACTATAGCTAAATGAAAGAAAAAAAAAACCCAGATACATAAAAATGCTCCTTAAAATGTTAATAATGGCAGTACTTTGGTTAAGCCTAACAAAAATATTTTTTCTACCATTTTTCTACCTTTAATTGGTAGTGGCTAGTATCTGAAAGTTATGACCAACCTAGATAGCATATTCAAAAGCAGAGACATTACTTTGCCTACAAAGTTCCGTCTAGTCAAGGCTATGGTTTTTCCAGTGGTCATGTAAGGATGTGAGAGTTGGACTGTGAAGAAAGCTGAGCACTGAAGAATTGATGCTTTTGAACTGTGGTGTTGGAAAAGACTCTTGAGACTCCCTTGGACTACAAAGAGATCCAACCAGTCCATTCTAAAGGAGATCAGTCCTGGGTGTTCATTGGAAGGACTGATGCTAAAGCTGAAACTCCAATACTTTGGCCACCTCATGTGAAGAGCTGACTCATTGGAAAAGACTCTGATGCTGGGAGGGATTGGGGGCAGGAGGAGAAGAGGGCGACAGAGGATGAGATGGCTGGATGGCATCACGGACTCGATGGATGTGAGTCTGAGTGAACTCCAGGAGTTGGTGATGGACAGGGAGGCCTGACATGCTGTGATTCATGGAGTCGCAAAGAGTCGGACATGACTGAGCGACTGAACTGAACTGAACTGAACTGAGTATCTGAAAATGGTCAATCACCTTAAGCTTTTTACTTTGGAAATAAAAAAGAAATAATATTCATCGGTTTCCTTTTTAAGCGCAACAGTTTTGAGTGACTAGAAAATGTGTAAAAATTTTTTCCATATAACTTAGAACAAATCTGTTATGTGAAAAATAAGTTTAATGGGCTAAATTCACTGGACTCCAACCAACGTCAGTTGTTGTCTGTCCTAAGATTCTGTGGTTGATATTCATTCTGTTCATCAAACTTTATGGCACATCAGAGCAAGTGGTAGAATTTTATTTTTCCACACCTTGTGGTGAGGTATGGTCATCAGACTTCCTTTGGCTCATGAAATGTGAAAGGAAGTGACATGTCACTATTGGGGGGAGCACTTAAAATCCAATAATGTGATTCATCATACTTCTTTTTCCCAGAAAATGTGGAAGCACAGAGAAGACTCTCCCAGCCTGGGTTGCTGAGTAGAGATAAGCTAGAGCAGAGATCCAGGAGACCATTGATACGAATATAGATTATCCATAGCATGAGCGAGAAATCCATATGTATTTTTTTAAGCTATTGAGATTGGGGATTTATCATTATAAAATCCTAGCTGAGCATGTCCTGACTATGTGTAACTGTGAACAACAAATAACTGGAATGTTGTATCAGTGAGATAATAGAAAAATAAAAGTGATTTTCTTGAATGTTAGGAAGACATTTCTACTCTATTCATAAGTTTGAAAAAAATTTCATCTAACATTCTGTAAACCCTTTGATATTTTAGGCGTTTAGGTTTACCCAATAAAAATTAAAAAATGAGAAAATGAGATGAGAATATGTGTAGGATGGAACTTGTAAAATAATTCTTAATAGAAAGGTTTTCTATAATAAGGGTATTATGGCATAAATATTTTTCTATTCAATGGTAGTTTTAATAAATTTTTCAGAAGTTATACTTACTTCCTGAAGGAATTTTGATAACATAGAAAAGCACAAAGAAGATAAAGTTTACTGCTCATTTTATCAGAGCAAGAGTCAATGGTAACATTTGATTTATATGCTTTTATCTTAATAGAAATGATGAAGGTGCATATTTAGATTTGGTAAGGGAAGCATTTTTACAAATTATTAAAAAAAATTTTTTCTCTTCCCCCTTTAACTTTTTTGGAGAGAAGAGTAAGAATGAAGGAGAGGTGTGTGGAGGTATGTGGGTGGTTTTTTTTAGGAAGGATGAGTAAGCATGACTCACCATGCAACTGGCTGAGAGTTGAGAGGCTGCCACACAAGCAGACTCTGCGTTTCCCTTGAGGTCTAGTGGTGGCCAGATGTGTGTTTCACAGGCCAGGGCCATTTCAGAAGCATTTGGGCAACTGACTAACTTTTAATTTTGCCAAGTAAGGACACGTGGAATATTAATCAGCTTTAAAAAGGAAGGAACCCCTGACATGCCACACATAAATGAACCTTGAAGACACTCTGCTCAGTGAAACAAGCCAGTCACAGCAGGACAAATAATGTGTGATTTCACCTATGGGGTCCCAAGAACACTCAGATTCATAGAGACAGAAAGTAGGATGGTGGGGGTGAGGGGTAGGGGAGAGGGATGAGGGATGGGAACTGATGTTTAATGGGGACACAGTTTCAGTTTGGCAGTATGAGGAAATTATGGGGATTTTCCCTTCTAGCTCAGTTGGTAAAGAATCTGCCTGCAAGGCAGGAGACCTGGGTTCGATTCCTAGGTTAGGAAGATCCCCTGGGGAAGGAAATGGCAACCCACTCCAGTATTCTTGCCTGGAGAATCCCATGGACAGAAGAGCCTGGCGGGCTAGAGTCCATGGGGTTGCAAGAGTCCGACACAACTAAGCGGCTAAACCACCGCTGTGGTGGTGATGGCTGTGCAACACTGTCAATGTGCTTAATACTACTGAACTGGACACTTAATAATTAAGATGGTAGACTTTGTATTTTTAAAACAATTAATTTTTAAAAACTCAATTTCCTCTGGCCATCTTTATAATTTCATTAAAAAGTTAATTTAGAATAAAAATAATTCTTGTTTTTCCTACGTTTAAATACACACATACCTATAACCATATTATCTCTAGCTCTATATTTCATATTATATATAAGTTCGCACAATTTTTTAAAATAGAAAGGGATTCATTCAGAACAGTATCTTTCAAATACTGTAAAGCTTTTATGGAAAATCAGGCCAGTGCCAAAAGACTGTCTCATTAGTTGTAATGGCCTTAATGGCCAAATAGTATATATTTTATATACAAAGATGTGCCTCTGAGTTATGCACTTTATATAAAAATATGTTTCTTTTTTTGTTATTAAATAATGCTGACCAAACTGTTTGGAAACTTTTCCCTTCACCTAATAATATAATTGAGACTTGCTCTCATTTTATTAGCTATTTATAAAAATGCAAATATCCTTGTAAAAGCTTTAGGCTATCTTTCCATTGCTTCCCCATGGATAGGTTAGGTATGTGGGACGTTTCTAAGGGTGATAGCAAATTTTTAAGTGAATGGCCCAAGCCTGCTGATTTTGATCAGATCTGCCTTCAGGCAAATCTGAGTGCAGCCTGTCTCCATGGTAGTTCTTGGTGGCCTGCAGAGGCAGTCTGTCCCAGGCGGGTAGCCTGCCTGCTTCACATCAGCTGCCTTGTCAGGTACATGCCTGGCTTTGCCTAAGACTCGACTCCATTCTATCAGCTGCACTCAGCCTGTCACTGTCCTTCTGCCAGCAGGGAAGACACTGGGAATGTCCACAGCTTCAGTTCAGTTCAGTTCAGTGCAGTAGCTCAGCTGTGTCTGACTCTTCGTGACCCCATGGACTGCAGCACACCAGGCCTCCCTGTCCATCACCAACTCCTGGAGTTTACCCAAACTCTTGTCCATTGATTCGGTGTTGCCATCCAGCCATCTCATCCTCTGTCGTCCCCTTCTCATCCTGCCTTCAATCTTTCCCAGCATCAGAATCTTTTCAAATGAGTCAGCTCTTCCCATCAGGTGGCCAAAGGATGGGAGTTTCAGCTTCAACATCAGTCCCTCCAATGAACATCCAGGACTGATTTCCTTTAGGATGGACTGGTTGGATCTCCTCGCAGTCCAAGGGACTCTCAAGAGTCTTCTCCAATACCACAGTTCAAAAGCATCAATTCTTTGGCACTCAGCTTTCTTTATAGTCCAACTCTCACATCCATACATGACCACTGAAAACCCATAGCTTTGACTAGACAGACCTTTGTTGGCAAAGTAATGTCTCTGAATTAGGGCTCTTTTATTTAATTCACTTCATTCTGGATGCCTTTTATTCCTTGTTCCTGTCTTATTGCACTTTCTTGAACTTTAACTACAGTGTTTAACAGAAGTTGTGAGAATGTACATTCTTATATTATTCATGACTATAGGAGAAAATTTTTCAGGATTTCACTGGGAAGTATGAAGTTAGCTGTGGGTTTTAGTAAATGCCTATTATCTGGTTGAGGGATTTCCCTTCTATTCCTGGTTTGCTGAATTTTTAAAAAAAATCATGAATAGAGTTGAATTTTGTTAAATGTCTTTTTCCACATCAACTGATAAACTCAGGAGATTTTGGTTTTTTAGGCTATGGTGAATAACATTGATTGATTTTTCAAGTATTAAACCGCTTCTGCATCTCTGTGATGAATCTCATTAGTTATGATGCTGAACTCACTTAGCTAAAATTTTGTTAATAATATTTGTATCTATGTCCATGATGATGCTGGGCCATAATTATTTTTTCCTGTAATGTTTTTGCATTATTTGTTATCAGGATAATGCTGTCATCTTGAACAAATTATTAAATATTTCTTCCTTCTTCTAGTTTCTTGAAAATATTTCTGAATTGGTTTTATTTCTTTATTAAATAATAGAGTCAACCAGTAAAACAATCTAGATTTGGAAATTCCTTTTTTGGGAAATTTTTTCAACAATGAACCTCAATTTATTTAATAATTATAATACTATTCAGAGTATATCTTTCAACCTAGGTGACTTTTGGCAGTTGGTGGTTTTCAAGGAGCTGGTCTATTTCATTAAATTTGTGACTTTATGTGCCCAGATTTGGGATATTTTCTTATTATCATTTTAATGGCTGCCAAGGGTTTTGGTATCCTTTCTTTCACTCCTGGTTTTGGTGATTTGTGTCTTATCACTTTGTCAGTAACATTATCATCAATTTTATTGATCCAGTCAAAGAACCAACTTTTATTTTTATTGATTTTCTTGATTGGTTTTGTGTTTGTTTCATTAATTTCTGTTGTAATCTTTATCATCTCTTTCCTTCCACTTGCTTTGGATTTATTTACTCTTATTTTTCTGCTTTATTAAGATGGAAATTTAGATAATTGATATAAGACTCTTTTTTTTCTTTTGGAATAGAAGCAATAATGCTATGAATTTTCCTCTCAGCACTGCCTTAGCCTTATCACACAAATTTTGGTGTGTAGTATTTTTCATTTCAACTGTAGCTACTTTCTAATTTCCATTAAGACTTGCCATTTAACTCGTGGATCTTTAGACATGGGTTTTTAATTTATAAGTGTTTATGTAGTTTCCTGTTATCTTTTTGTTATTTATTTTAATTTTCTTTTAAGGTCTGATAACCTACTTTTATAATTTAAATTATTTTACAGGTTAAAATATTTTTCCCTCCTAGGATGGACTCTGCCATGGTGAATATTCCAAGTGTACTTGAGAGGAATGTATATTCTGTTTCCCTCTTTCTTACCTTTTTTCTGTTTATTTTGAATGTTTTTAGGGCAACATTTTAATCGATCTATTATGTTCATAGTGTATCTTTTAGTATAGATATTTTAACGGTTGTGCTAACAGCTGGGGTATCCTGACTCAGGGTCACTTATAAGGCCACTGTTATTCCATGATTCAACTGAGGTAGAAAGATCTGCTTTCAAACTCATTAAATGTAACTATTGGTAGATCTAAGGTAATTATAGATTGTTAGAGAGAGGGCCTCATATTCTTATTATGTGGGACTCTCCACTGGGCTGCTCATGATATGTTAGCTTGGTTTCTCCAGAGTGAGTGATGAGACAGACAGGGAGACAGACAAAGGGAGAAACTGCAATATTTTATAATCTATTTTTAGAAGGGACCAACTATTTCTTTGTTACTTCATCCATATGATATTTGTCACACAGATCAGCCCTAGTAATATTTGAAGGGGACTATAAAAATCCTTAGCGACCCTTCTGAGGCTGACTACCACATCATTGCTAGGTCCATAATACAGGGTTCTCCAAACTGACAAGGACATTCTCACTCCAGGTCAAGTTGGTTTATTTATGACTAGCTTATTACTTTTAGCTGCAATTCTAGTACTCATGCTACTGGGGAGGACCACGTAGAGTAGCTGTAAACCTTTGCATCTATCTAAGGTCTCTCAATAGTTGAGAAAAGTCCAACCTATTTCCTTGAAGCTTACAAAATAGTAAGAGATTTGCCAAGAACCAAGAGATTTGCAAAAATTGTGATGTATTTTAAATGTTTATATTTAATAAGTTAAAGCTTTTAACAAATATATGCAAATGCAATGACTATATTGATCACCTCCTTTGATGATACTCTGGCAATTTTAAATCTAAAGATTTTCATAACCATAAAACAAAATACAAATGGCCCTTTGATCTACCTCTTCTGACAACCCATAAAGAACAACTGTGAAGTGACTTTATTTCTTAAACTCTGTCAGTAAGGGTCACAAATTCATTTGTCTATAAGTCACCAATATTTCCTGTTTTGGTGTTCTAATAATGTTTGGAGTCTGAGAGCTAGCTGCTTAGCAACAGCTTTTCTGGTAAGCATACAAACCCAGTGTGCCTGCCTGACCCTCTTAATCACTAATTATATTTGAGTTGGAAGCTCAGTGTAGAATTGGGACCTGGCGACTGACCAGTCACTCTGTGGCATTTATTGAGTTCAGACCATTCTACTGGAACTGCAGATAAAAGAGGAAGGGAAAAAGTAGTCATTAAGCTTCGAGGTCACAGTTGGTGACATTAATGATGTTGTAGCAACCAGAATTGCCCCCCTCCCATTTAATTTAAGCTTATACTTGATGCTTCAGAGTGATGTTTATGGGTGAATTTTCTCAGGTCTTGGTGCCTAAATAATTACACTGTTTCTGAGCAAAAATTTTATTTGTCTGAAGCATGCAAAGAGTCAGGTATTAGATCAAATTTTCCTGTTGGATTTAGAAACACAGAAGCTCAGAGCCCAACTGCAGCTCCAGTACTAAGTGTACAAGACTCACGCCCTGCTTTTTCCTGACAACCTTGACCACAGTCTTCATCTTATTTTCCCTCCTTTTATTTTCTTCTCACCCTTATTTAGCCACCTAACTACTAGCAGTTAAAAAAAAAAAAAAAAACTCTTCAAATTATATTTGGATAAAGAAGGCTAGAATAGAAATAAGAGAAGAAAAAGGGAAAAGTTATATCTATAAGCCTTGTAAGAAAGCCTCTTAATACTAAGAACATGTTTTGAATAAGTAGACTATCCAAACTGGAGAGCACTATGTTCTGTGTTGGTGGAGCATCTATCCCTACAACAAAAAAGGCCATGGGGGCAATTTTTCAGATGAGTTTTACATCGGATTTAAACCTTGAGTAGAGAATATGTGTCCACCTGTCCATCAATTAAAGCTGAGACTGCCTTTCAGGAAGCTTAAAACTATATCAAATGAACTCTATCCCTGTTCTCCTAACAATTTTCTGTGGTGGAGAATATACATAAGTGTTACTTAATTTTCCAGAATTAAATTTATCTAGTCCTAGTGATAGGTACTTTCACACACTTTTTATATGATAATGACGCCTGTAATAAGCCCCCAAAGAACCAAATAAGCCATTCAAATCACAAAACCGAAAAAAAGAAATCCCTAAAATAAAATTTACCTTGTGTAGTTTCAAGTATCTTTTCATCATCTATTTAAACTAAAAATTAGTGATACAAAAAATTGATATTAACTTGCGCGTCCTTTCTCAACTGCTGTGTTAGGTAAACTAGGGTTTATAGGATTACATGTCAGAGTTAAGATCTGGTAATGATGGACTGCAAGGAGATCAAACCAGTCAATCCTAAAGGAAATCAGTCCTGAATATTCATTGGAAGGACTGAAGCTGAAACAGAATAGTCCAAGCTGAAACTCCAATACTTTGGCCATCTAATGCGAAGAACTAACACATTAGAAAAGACCCTGATGCTGAAAAAGATTGAAGGTGGGAGGAGACGGGGACAACAGAAGATGAGATGTTGGATGGCATCTCCGACTCAACGGACATGAGTTTGAGTAAGTTCCGGGAGTTGGTGATGGACAGGGAGGCCTGGCGTGCTGCAGTCCATGGCGTCACAAAGAGTCAGACATGATTAAGTGACTGAACTGAATGATGGTTGATTTCGTCTTGTGTATGAAGAGTAGACACTTTTTCTAAATATCAAACAGCTCTCAGAATCTCCTCTTTTCTGCTCTGGGTTCGGTAATGAAATGCTTTTCAGGAATGTCTTTAAACACTGGACTTCTGAAGTCAGTGCAGACTTGTATAAAACAGACATGAAGAGACTGCTCATGGTTTACAGTATTCTTATTCAGTGACACATGTCACTTGTGGTGGGATTTCTTCTACCTAGTTTTCTGAAAAGAAGGCAACTCAAAGTAGTCAGAAATTCACAGTTACTGTGTTCTGTTATATATATTTTCATTATAAACAGATTGTTTCATGGGCTTCTAAGTGTTACAGTTCAGTGAAGACTGCTCACTCATTCTCATACTTGACATGTCACCAGCAATTAAAATCCAAGCTGCCTGTCACTAGGCATCATAGGATAAACATACCTCAAAACCTGGGGCAAGAAGGAAGAGCCAAATGGTGTTTGGCTAGAATCAGATCCAGGTGAAATGTTACCATGACGGAACTGCCCCTTAATTTGAGCATCTGTAGCCAATACCACAAACACCACGTGGGGCATTTTCTCAAGCTGGATAGCAGGGGTCAGTGTCTTTTGGTGCTGGGTTTCGTTATTTTTCTTGTTGTTCTATAAAGCATCCATTTATAGTGCAAAGATAATAACTCACATGTATTTGTATGAGATTTTAATAGACTTAAAGAACTGAAAATAAGACTGCCCCTACAGACTTTTCTTCTTCTAGAAATTCATCTTTAGACTTTAATGAACCAAAAGGAGAAGTTCTATCACCATGTTTCTTTGCATAAGAAACTAAAAAGAAGTAGGAAACGAGTTCCTATATGCACAGATATTCTGGCAGATACATTAGAACCGTTAAAAAAATTCATAGAGTGGATACATCTGATCCCCATACTTTTATAAGAGGAGTTTTGAGGTTGCAGATATTAGCCAAAAAATGAGACTGGATAGAAATCGGAAGTTGTATTTCATAAACATTTGACAGAATTCCATGATTATATTCTTAGCATTCCCCTACATATGTGATATGAAAGAGCTTAGCTTTTGGCAACGCGATGGTGCTACTGCTAAAACTCAACAACTGCATAATTATATCTCATGAACCTCTATAGAGACAGTTTTTGACAGCAAATGTGATTGGACCATGTAACTAGAGCTACACTACTATTTGGGCTAGGATTCAAAACTCTAGGAAGTCATATAGAGAAAACTCAGTGTATAAACGTTAGTAGAGGAAGGAGAAAATTGCATGTTGTCTGATTATGTCATGGACTTCGTACTTTACTTATCATTTCCATAGATTTGATTAGTAATAATAAATTCCAAATCTGAAGGAATTTTTAGTTTCTCATACAGTATCTAATTTAATACTCATAATTCTGTAAGAGTAGGTATTATTATTGCAATTTTACAGGTGAGATGAACAGAGTAGTTTAAGAGACTCACAATGATAAAATTGTAGGGTGAGAATGGAATTTAGAAAGTAATTAGCAAACTTTTCCCCCCTTTTTCTCCTTTTTTTTTTGTTGGGTAGGAAAGATTATTTTTTCCTAACCACAATGTCACATAGAAACTCATATTATAAAACAGATTAAAGTGATATTTTATTTATTTTTCAATTCAGATTTTTAATACTTTCTATTTATAACATCAAAAGTAAGAACAATAAGACTGCTTTGACAAACCCAAAATTTGAAATTGTTATTAGTTTCAGTAGGCATATTATATTTTCCATGAAATCTTGCTTTACTTCCTTAATTTGTGAATACATTTTATTTTCCATTTATTTCTGTTAGCTGTTTTAGTTGCACAGTACCAGAAATAATTGTCATTCATATCAGTTAGCACTTGGCAGCTAGTAACATTTTTGTCATTTTGAATAGACTGCCTTGTGATTTCAGCGTGTGGCATGCTCGTGCAGCTCAGTCGTGTCCAACTCTCTGCAGCCTCATGGACTGTAGCTCACCAGGCTCCTCTGTCCATGGGATTTCCCAGACAAGAATACAGATGTGGACAGCCATTCCCTTCTCCAGGGGATCTTCCCAACCCTGGGATCAGACCCACATCTCTTGCATCTCCTGCATTGCCAGGTGGATTCTTTACCACTAATGGCACCTGGGAAGCCCATAGAAGAACACTGGAAGAATAACCCACACAAAAGTAAACAACAAGAGTCATCAAACATTTTTCTGTAAAAGGTCAGATAAGAAGTATTTCAGGCTTTGTCCACGACAAATGGGATTGAACCCACATCTCCTGTGTCTCCTGCATTGGCAGGCAAATTCTTTACCACTGAGCCACATGGGAAGCCCCATTACAACTGATGAATTTGCCCATTTAGCTAGTAGGAAATCAGAACTCAGAGAGAACAGGAGAAAGGATAGTGTTAGTCACTCAGTTGTGTCCGACTCTTTGTGACCCCATGGACTGTAACCCACCAAGCTCTTCTCTCCATGGAATTCTCCAGGCAAGAATACCGGAATGGGTTGCCCTTTCCTTCTCCAGGACATCTCCCAAGCCAGGGATCAAACACGGCTCTCCCACACTGCAAGCAAACTCTTTACCTATTGAGCCAGAAGAGAAACCCAGTAATAACAAAGGAGTGGATTATCTGGTCTTGTTAGGGGCATTGAGAGTGTTTTAATAACAGACTGGGTGGAGCAATGTTGCCTACAAGGGGGCAGGGTCCTGGTTGCAGGAGTTAGTAAGTGGCTTAGGAACAAATTGATAAGAGGCAATAGACCAGATGTTCCATAAAGTGGAGTGGAGATTTGATCTGGGGGTATATTTGTAACTTTAGGAGAAGGATGGTAAGGGTTTGGGCCCAAACAGCCTGTAGGGCTAACTCCCAAAGTGGCAAACGTTATCCCTGGAAGCCCAATTGGGCATCGTGTGCCTGTCAACCATGCTAGCGGGTCCACTGAGAGATGCTGTTGTCGCACATGTTGTTGGAAGCATGGAAGATGAAGGCCTGACTATCTAGAGGGATTGGATATTATAAATCTTTTCCCTCCCAAGGGCCAGCTATTTTCTCATTGTCCCTCCAGAGGACTGTAGAGGCAACACTGTGGGTCCGGATGGGGCTCAGGAAAAGAGCATGAGACAGGAGGGAGGGGGCAGGGCACAACTTCTGAAAGCATGACAGAGTGCAAAGCCATGACATAAAGAGAAAGGATGGCTAGACGCTGAAATGGGGAGAGATCCTGGCAAACCAATAGAAGACTGGATTAATGGCAGAAAGAAGGAAAGCATTGGCATTTGGGAGGAATGCTGTAATTAAAAAGCAAAGAGGAAGGGAATTCAAATACAGAAGCAAAAGCAGATAGAACCGAAGACAACCTTCAACTCGCTTTTAAGTTCTACTAAGAGATGGCTGGATGGCATCACTGACTCGATGGACGTGAATCTGAGTGAACTCCGGGAGTTGGTGATGGACAGGGAAGCCTGGCGTGCTACGATTCATGGGGTCACAAAGGGTCGGACACGACAGAGCAACTGAACTGAACTGAACTGAAGACTTTGTTGAAGCTGAAACTCTGATATTTTGGCCACCTGATGCGAAGAACATGCTGGGAAAGATTGAATGTGGGAGGAGAAGGGGACGACAGAGGATGAGATGGTTGGACGGCATCACCAACTCAATGGACATGAGTTTGAGTAGACTCCAGGAATTGGTAATGGACAGGGAGGCCTGGCGGGCTGAAGTCCATGGGGTCACAAAGAGTGGGACACAACTGAGCGACTGAACTGAACTGAAGACTTTCTCTCAATGGCAGATTCAAAATCAATTTTTCAGAAGTCTAGATTTTCACATCAAATAAGAAAGTTGACTTCAGGGTTCCAAAGCTCAAACTATGCCCAATCCAACCTGTGTGTCAAATATCAGATACTCACACCACGAGGGGCAAGACACTGCTCCAGGGCTATGCTCAGAAGCACTTTCCGTCATTATGGGTTTCCTGAACTTGCAGCGAATTGTGTTGTTCAACAGTAGCAAAGTGAACATTTTCCAGAAGAAAAGGAGAAGTAAACACTAATAATAAGCTTTAATTTCTTGATCAAACATATTTAAACATTTTGTTGAGAAGACAATTTGTTGGCAAATAATAAAAAGTGATAAAATGGATTTCAAGTGAGGCCAAAAGTTATAAATTACTAAAATCTCTTCTTGATTCTAAGGAAGTAGCAAAAAGAGAAAATGCACAGTTTGCTCAAAGATTCCATTTTTGCATATGGATAAAGCTTGCAATGCATTTCTAGATTCTAGCTTTTGATATTGTAATAAATAATCAAAAAGTCAGAAGTTCTGCTTTGTTTTTCACCCTGCTCTGCAGTTGTGGCCCCTGCATGACCTTGGGCATAGCATTTAGTCCAGAAAGACATGTCCTCACTTGTCAAATGTGCTAGTATTTGGGAAGCAGAGACAAGAAAACAAGACTAGACTATGCAAGACCATTTATATCCTGCAGTTAATGAAGAAGATTAAAGGATATATTTGTATCCCATGCCTTGTCCTTCAAATATTTGTGTTTTTTTTTAATCCAAAGTTAATATTTTATTATGGTTTGTACAACTTGTAATTTTGAGCTTTTGAAGCCACCACATTTTAACAAATTTATGAAATATTTCTATTGGTTCTGGAGGGGCAAAGACCTAAGCATCAACACTTTCATCAGAAGTGAAGGTTTTGTAATTAGCCTCCAATTAAAATAAATCAATTAATTTTTTAAAAAAAGAAGTGAAGCTTTTGGTTCCTTGAAAAATCCATTTAAGACACTTTGCCTCGTTATTAAAAAAAAAAAATGTTGGCTGCACCACATGGCACGTGGCACCTTAGTTCCCTGACCAGGGATTGAACCCTCGTCCCATGCATTGGAAACACTGAATCCTAACCACTGGACCACTGGAGAAGTCCCAAAGATGTTTTGCCTTATGAAACATAGCTATTCTATAGCCCAGATGACTAATCTTTAATCCATTACTTCTTAACTGTACTTTTGGAAATACTGTACAATTCGGAATATTTATGAGTCTGCCTTGTGTCCCAATTTGATTTCAGCTTTGAGAGAACAGAGATGATAGGATATATTGTACCTTTCAAGTACCCAAACACTTGTTCATCAATAAACTAAGTCAAAGGTACAGTAGTTCAGTTTGGAGGCTATATCTTCTATGAAGAAGATCTAGGATTATTGGTCAATACTGGGAATTGGCCAATTTAGAAAGGAAATAAATTGCTCAAACAGCATCAACTGGATGATTTTTCAAGTGATTATGATCACAGATAAGTGGAGTAGCATTTTTAAAGGTGAACATCGGTCCACTTCACAGCACAGCTTGTCACATCATTGCATTCTGAGTATGTCTGGGGTCAGAGAGCTAACAGAGCCCATGGAGGTTGAATGCTGGGTGCAATGCATGGACTCTTTGTCTTTGGGGGGAGTAAAGTCTGTCTTCTAGGTTGCCCATACTTCTAACCAGCAAGAGAAGAGATGGGAGAACCCAAGTACATTGTCTTTACTATCCTATTTCACCAAATCTAAGACATCATTGGACATAGAACCTTGCATAAGTTTAAAGTGTACAGCAAATTCATTTGACACATTATACACTGCAGACCCCACAGATGCTAAAATGTTAGGGTGTGGGGAGATGCTTTAAAATTGCTGAAATATAAACTATTTGAAAAACAATTCTGGCACATGCCTCTGCTCCCCTTGGGTCATTAGTAGTTGTCCTCAAAAATTAAACACCAATACATGGCCTTTTGAGCTGCAGATTCTTTGGGATTAAGGACTCCTGTGCATCGACTTCAGCAATGGCTGGATCAGATACCATTTTTAAATTTCTCTACTGTGACAAATCTCATTTCAGTTTCTAAATGCCTGATGATTACACAGTACTATTTGCATGGTGCCCCTTTTAGCTTTTAGGTCACTTATATTTTGTCAATCAGTCCTACAGTGTTATTTATTTATCTATCATTTAATAACCATGCAGCAGAGAATAATTTCTCTGGCCTAGCATGGTAATTTGCACTGTAATTTCTCCCCTGCTGCTGTAAACTTGAATTCAGCCATAGCTATGATTGCTAAAATTAAGATTTCTAGGTCAGTTTTCAGCTTCTGTGGTTCCTGTCTTTCATCATTTCATCCCACTCCATCTTCTTCATTCAATGTATGGTTCATCAAACATATGAGCAATGAAAAATGTACTAGTTGTTTCTTTTAAAACTTGGTGCGTACTTGGCAGAACAGATAACATTTAAGTACTGCATGGACTTGACTAATAGTGCAGTCTTGTGTACCCTGAGGTTAAATTCAGGGAAATGTGAAAGGGAATATTTTTAGAATCACTGTCCATTTACTTCTTAGAAACTTCTGCATTAGGAAAAACCAAGTGGATAAAGAGAAAAGATTCAGCATTTCTAACTGGGAAAATGAAGTGCATTCCAGGAACAAATGGAGATTGTTCGTGGCAGGATTTCTCAAAGTTGTTTTAGCGGTAAAGTCTTACAAAAAGGAATATTTTTCCTGTTTTCTACTTTTGTACAGGAATTTAAACTGTGGCAAATTAAGTAGCTTGGACACCAGTTGGGTAAGTGGGTATAGTTTTTTCAAACTCATCCTAAGTAATGTTTGAGGGTCTATGAGCTACACTGTGAATTTGAAAAAGAATCACCACCAAAATGGGAGCACAGTTTCTGAAACCTCAAAGCCTTGACTTTATTTTCTACATGCATGAACATTCATTTGTTATTTTAAAAGGAACTTTATGAATTCCTTTTGTCTCAAATTCTACTTTTTGTAATAGACTCTGGCCATTTATTTTTCTTTCTTTTGGCTTTTTCTCTTTGGGGCCAAGTCTCTGATTATTTCCACCACTATGGGCTTTTAGCTGGTTGGAGTAACTATATTATGAGTCAGTGTCATTACCGAAAGAGACAGGAATTTCATCTGCAAAATAATTGAAAATAAAGGAGATTTCCTTCTTAAAAATCACAGTTGTAATTTTTATGAATTCTTTTGCTGTAGGCATGCATAGGAAGGAATGAATCAAGGTCTTGGGTGCTTTTGATGCCAAACACAGAGACTTGGACAACAAAACCCTGCAGTGTTATCTTTTATAAGTTACAGATGTTGAGTATCTTAATAGCTACCTCCTGACTCAGACCATGCAGAATAGAGGCAATCCAAAAGAATGAACTGGAAACTGAGCTTCAACACTTTCTGAATGTGACTTTGGACAATCTATTCACATCTTCAAATATCTCTGTTTCTTTGTCTGAAATATGGGAGAAATAAGATCCGTCTCTTAAATATATCACAAGGAGTAAATTTTTAATGCATGAAACCTCCATGTTTCTGAACTGCATGTAGTCAGCATATAATAAATGTTGGTTTCCTTCTCCCTAGGTAAGAAGGACTGCTAATAAATTATAAAAGCTCTATGTGAATATGAGTCATTTTTATTAATATTGTGTTGCTTCAGAATTCAGATTTTTATAAAAGAGTTTTAAAAAGGGAAAAGAAATTTAGTTATTGTCTTACACTACCTGACATAATATAAGTACATAATAGAAGTCATCTTTCTCACTATTCTCCAAACTTTTTGGCACTTATTAGCCCAGAAATGGCATGTCAAACAAAGGATTTTCCTACATCAAAGAAATGTTTCTTTCTTTGTTTTGTCTTTCTTAGCAAACATCAAAAATATTCTTTTGAAGGGTCATAAATACGGTAGAGAATAAATACTAAATCTAAAACTTCCTTCTCTTTTTCTTAAACAAAATTCAAGAACATCTGAAATCAGAGGAAATAATGAAAAGTCATTCTGACCCAGCCAGTGGGATCTGTAGCCCCATGTGTGCACTTCTCAAAGCGGACATGCATCTCTTTTTTTCCACTGCAGGTCATGCATACATCTCTCATCCTTATGGGAATTAGGGGGACAAGTCTGTAGTGATCACATTCTACAAAGTCAGTGTAGGGTACCCATGCTTCCTAAGTAACTTGGTTCTACCATCACTATTAAAATTACAAGTCCAGAATCCACATTGAAGCATTTCAAATTTATCATTTGTACATCCAGTTAGAGAAACAAGGAAATATATAGGTAGATTGTCTTTGTAGTTATGACCCTTTTTTTTTTGACTTTTTATTTTGTAAACTTTTTATCATTATAAGAGACACACTTTTAAAACAAGTATTTTAATTTATTCCTTTGGCTTGCTGAATGGCTTTTTATAAACATCAATGGTATTTCAGAAGAAGATGGCAAATGTAGTCTTTCCTTTTATTGTATCTTCTTTTTATTGTATCCTCCCCACATAATCACCTTGTAACTTCAGCCACTTGCTTTGGATACAGGATTGGACTTTATTCTCATCATATGGAAGTGAAAATTTTTAAACACTGGCTTATATTTAGAAAGTTATGCCACTAAATATGGCTCAGTAATTTCTAGTCATGATAAACAAATAGAGATTTGTGTCTGTTTTGAACTGTGGTGTTGGAGAAGACTCTTGAGAGTCCCTTGGACTGCAAGGAGATCCAACCAGTCCCTTCTGAAGATCAGCCATGGGTGTTCTTTGGAAGGAATGATGCTAAAGCTGAAACTGCAGTACTTTGGCCACCTTATGCGAAGAGGTGACTCATTGGAAAAGACTCTGATGCTGGGAGGGATTGGGGGCAGGAGGAGAAGGGGACGACAGAGGATGAGATGGCTGGATGGCATCACTGACTCAGGACGTGAGTCTGAGTGAACTCTGGGAGTTGGTGATGGACAGGGAGGCCTGGCATGCTGCGATTCATGGGGTCACAAAGAGTCGGACACGACTGAGCAACTGAACTGAACTGAACTGAACTGAATGTATATAAATATTTATTCTAACACCATATACATTTAAGCCAAAAAAACTCAGTGCAAAGGTATACCTTTTATGTGTATGTAAGTTATTTCACTCTGCAAGCAAAGGTAAATTGGAATCATGTAGGACTAAGAAATATGATATATCACTAATATAACACCAATTTGAACATATTGCTGCTGCTGCTAAGTCACTATTATCACTTATTAAAACATCTATAGGATATGTCAGCTAAGAATTTGAAGAATCAAGTTATTGTATTGAAACTGTACTCAAAGAAACCTAGGGAATCAGTGGAAGTGTTTAAAATAGATTTTCCCTTTGAAAGAATCTACATAAATCTTACAGATTTCACAGAATATAAAACATGAACTGGAAAACCCATGAAAATATATAAAGCCTTTGGGTGTAATAATTTTATCTCTCAACTAATCAATGTCTTATATTGTATCACATGGTTTCCACAAAATAAAACATGAGATTTAATAAATGTTTTCATTGTATGTGAGATATGTCAGTTACTTTTTTTAGATTTATTAATTTTATTGTATAAGCCATGAAATATGATATTAAAGCAAGCACCCATACATGAACTTACCAGCCAAGCTAAGAAATATGACCTACGCAATTGTTGGTGGGTTTCAGGGGCTCTTTCCTCAGCTCACTCCCTTGCCTCCTTCTTAGAGGTAACTGCAGACCTGTACTTTGGTTTATTATCATCCCATTTTCCTTTAAAATTTCACTGCATATATTTGTACCCCTTGCCAGTATATTGTCCAATTTACTTTGAATTTAATAAAACTACTGTATTTACTGTCAGCATCTTTTTCACTCAGCATGATGTTTCTAAAATGCATTGAGGTCAGTTAGTTTGACTACAGTCCACTAATTTTCACTTAGGAATGGTACTTCATTAAATGACCATGGCACAATTTGTTTATCCAGTCTTCCATTGATGGGCATTTAGCTGTTACTAGACACTTTTCTCATCACACACAATACTTCTAGACTGCTATAATTATCTCTTGGTACAGGCATGTAAGCGTTTTTGTTGGGTGTTTAGGCATGGATCTGCTAGTTCACAGGGTGCTTTCGTTTGGTTTCTAGGTCTTGAGACAACGGTTTGAGTGCCTGAGGCTTTCTGAGTGGTTATTCAAAGGCACAGAGAGGCAGTGGGGAGATGAGGAAATGGGAGGAGAGAAGACACGCCATTAAGAGATGCTTTCATGAGTGGCCACTGCTGAAGGAAAAAGAAGAGTCAAGAGATTATTAAACGATCTCAGGGGGACTTCCCTGGTGATCCAATAGTTAAGACTTTGCCTTCCAATATACCAGTGTGGATTCAACACCTGGTTGGGAAGCTAAGATCCCAAGCGTGTTGCAGCCAAAAAGCAAAAATAAAAACAGAAATATTGCAACCAATTCAATAAAGACTTAAAAAAAAAAAAAAAACCTATCTCAGAATTGTCCCTCCAAGGGGTGAGAATGCTGAGCTATTTATCTACCACTTCCTGCCCCTTCTTGCCCAGGCTTGCTCTGTGGGGAATGGACACCTTGGTACTTCTGGCCTGAACCAAACACAGGTTGAGCAAGCTTCTGGCAGATACTTACAAAGCCACCAGCATGTATGGTGCCTGATTATCTGAACTGCTGTTCCCCTCCAGGGTTGGCTGAGCAGAGAGGGGAAGACACTTAATATAAGACATATACACAAGTTAAACTTTGCAAGACAATGATAACACCATCTAGGGCTCTTGTATCAACATAAAGTCCAACCAGCTTAATATTCAAGACCCTGTTGCTCAACTCCATTGTATTGTCAGAGTTTTAAACTTTTGCTGATCTAGTGGATATTTTATGGCACATGATAATTTTAAAAGGAAATATTTTTTCTTTGATTGCTAATGAGACTGAGCATCTTTATATAAACTAATTCAATGCCTGTATTTTCTTTCCCCACAAATGCCTTTTTATGGCCTTCACTCATTTCAGTTACCATATGTATCTATATATAATTTTTCAAGTTATTTTTGTATTTTGGATGATGAGTTTGACAATTGCGTGTGTGCATACTAAGTAGCTTCAATCATGTCCAGCTCTTTATGACCCTACAGACCATAGCCCTCCAGGCTCCTCAATCCATGGAATTCTCTAAGCAAGAAAACTAGAGTGGGTCGCCATGTCTTCCTCCAGGGGATCTTCCTGACCCAGGGATCGAACCTGCCTGTCTTACATCTCTTGCATTGGCAGGCAAGTTCTTTAACACTAGCGCCACCTGGGAAGCCTATACATGTGTAAAGAAGTTCTGTTTTAACAAAATGAAGTTTATCAGTCTTTTCTTTTATGAGTATTGCCTTTTTACATTTTGTTTGAGAATACACAAAACAAAATACATTTTGTTTGAAAATACCTCAATATAAAGATATGTCCCTATATTTATATTTTAAACTTTTAAAAACACACCCCTTTTAATAATTAAAAGTTTCATCTTTTGTTTTTCATATATAGATATTTAAACCGAACATTAATGGCTTGTATGCTGTAAAGGCTTCCCTCATAGCTTCCCTCATAAGGCTTCCCTCATAGCTCAGTTGATAAAGAATCTGTCTGTAATGCAGGAGACCCTGGTTCAATTCCTGAAGGTCCACTGAAGAAGGGATAGACTACCCTCTCCAGTATTCCTGGGCATCCCTTGTGGTTCAGCTGGCAAAGAATCCAGCTGCAATGTGGGAGACCTGGATTCAATCCCTGGATTGGGAAGATCCCCTGGAGAAGGGAAAGGCCCACTTCTGGAGAATACAAGCCAGAATACTGGAGAATTCCATGGACTATACAGTCCAAGGGGTCACAAAGAGTCAGACACAACTGAGTGACTTTCATTTTCACATACTGTAAAGAAGGATCACATTTTTTGTTGGTTTTCATATGAATAGTCAATTTCCCCAGCACTTTTAATGGAATGACCTATCTTTTCCTATTCATCTGCAGGCCACTTATGTACAGTGTTAAGTTTTGTTATATATGTGGCTTTATCACTTCAAGACAAATAGACATGGAAAAAGTGGGAGCAGTGATGTTTCCTTTTCTTGGGCTCTAAAATCACTGCAGATGGTGACTGTTCAATTCAGTTCAGGTCAGTCGCTCAGTTGTGTCTGACTCTTTGCAACCCCATAAATCACAGCACGCCAGGCCTCCTTGTCCAGCACCAAATCCCCGAGTTCGCCGAAACTCATGTGGATCGAGTCAGTGATGCCATCCAGCTATCTCATCCTCTGTCGTCCCCTTCTCCTCCTGCCCCCAATCCCTGCCAGCATTAGGGTCTTTTCCAATGAGTCAACTCTTCCCATGAGGTGGCCAAAATATTGGAGTTTCAGCCTCAGCATCAGTCCTTCCAATGATCACCCAGGACTGGTCTCCTTTAGGATGGACTGGTTGGATCTCCTTGTAGTCAAAGGGACTCTCAAGAGTCTTCTCCAACACCACAGTTCAAAAGCATCAATTCTTCGGTGCTCAGCTTTCTTCATAGTTCAACTCTCACATCCATACATGACCACTGGAAAAACCATAGCCTTGACTAGAAGGACCTTTGTAGGCAAAGTAATGTCTCTGCTTTTGAATATGTCATCTAGGTTGGTCATAACTTTCCTTCCAAGGAGTAAGCATCTTTTAATTTCATGGCTGCAGTCACCATCTGCAGTGATTTTGGAGCCCAAAAACATAAAGTCTGACACTGTTCCCACTGTTTCCCCATGTATTTGCCATGAAGTGATGGGACCAGATGCCTTGATTTTAGTTTTCTGAATGTTTAGTTTTAAGGCAACTTTTTCACTCTCCTCTTTCACTTTCATCAAGAGGTTTTTAAGTGCCTCATCACTTTCTGCCATAAGGGTGGCATATCTGAGTTTATTGATATTTCTCCTGGCAATCTTGATTCCAGCTTGTGCTTCCTCCAGCCTAGTGTTTCTCATGATGTACTGTGCATATAAGTTAAATAAGCAGGGTGACAATATACAGCCTTGACATACTCCTTTTGCTATTTGGAACCAGTCTGTTGTTCCATGTCCAGTTCTAACTGTTGCCTCCTGACCTGCATATAGGTTTCTCAAGAGGCAGGTCAGGCGGTCTGGTAGTCCCATCTCTTGAAGAATTTTCCAGTTTCTTGTGATCCACATAGTCAAAGGCGTTGGCATCGTCAAGAAAGCAGAAATAGATGTTTTTCTGGAACTCTTGCTTTTTCGATGATCCAGTAGATGTTGGCAATTTGATCTCTGGTTCCTCTGCCTTTCCTAAAACCAGCTTGAACATTTGGAAGTTCACTGTTCAAATATTGCTGAAGCCTGGCTTGGAGAATTTTGAGTATTACTTTACTATCCTGTGGGAATAGTGCAATTGTGCGGTAGTTTGAGCATTCTTTGGCATTGCCTTTCTTTGGGATTGGAATGCAACCTGTTCTTTTCCAGTCCTGTGGCCACTGCTGAGTTTTCCAACTTTGCTGGCATATTGAGTGCAGCACTTTCACAGCATCATCTTTTAGGATTTGAAATAGCTCAACTGGAATTCCATCACCTCCACTAGCTGTTCATAGTGATGCTTTCTAAGGCCCACCTGACTTCACATTCCAGGATGTCTGGCTCTAGGTGAGTGATCACACCATCATGATTTTCTGGGTCATGAAAATCTTTTTGTACAGTTCTTCTGTGTATTCTTTCCACCACTTATTAATATCTTCTGCTTCTGTTAGGTCCATACCATTTCTGTCCTTTATTGAGCCCATCTTTGTATGAAATGTCCCCTTGGTATCTCTAGTTTTCCTGAAGAGATCTCTAGTCTTTCCCATTCTGTTGTTTTCCTCTATTTCTTTGCATAGACCACTGAGGAAGGCTTTCTTATCTCTCCTTGCTATTCTTTGGAACTCTGCATTCAAATGGGAATATCTTTCCTTTTCTCCTTTGCTTTTCACTTCTCTTCTTTTCACAGCTATTTGTAAGGCCTCCTCAGAAAGTCATTTTTCTTTTTGGTATTTCTTTTCCATGGGGATGGTCTTGATCCCTGTCTCCTGTACAATGTCATGAACCTCCATCCATGGTTCATCAGTCACTCTGTCTTATCAGATCTAGTTCCTTAAATCTATTTCTCACTTCCACTGTATAATCATAAGGGATTTGATTTAGGTGATACCTGAATGGTCTAGTGGTTTTCCCTACTTTCTCCAGTTTAAGTCTGCATTTGGTAATAAGGAGTTCATGATCTGAGCCACAGTCAGCCTCCAGTCTTGTTTTTGCTGACTGTATAGAGCTTCTCCATTTTTGGCTGTAAAGAATATAATCAATCTGATTTTGGTGTTGACCATCTGGTGATGTCCATGTGTAAAGTCTTCTCTTGTGTTGTTGGAAGAGGGTGTTTGCTATGACCAGTGTGTTCTCTTGGCAAAACGCTATTTGCCTTTGCCCTGCTTCATTCCGTATTCCAAGGCCAAATTTGCCTGTTACTCCAGGTGTTTCTTGACTTCCTACTTTTGCATTCCAGTCCCCTATAATGGAAAGGACATCTTTTGGGGGGTGTTAGTTCTAAATGGTCTTGTAAGTCTTCATAGAACCGTTCAACTTCAGCTTCTTCAGCCTTACTGGTAGCCATGAAATTAAAAGACACTTGCTCTTTGGAAGGAAAGCTATGACAAACCCAGGCAGCGTATTGTAAAGCAGAGACATCATTTTGCAGACAAAATCCCAATAGTCAAAGTTATGGTTTTTATAGAAGTCATGTATGGATGTGAGAGTCATGTGCAGATGTGAAGAAGGGTGAGCGCCAAAGAATTGATGCTTTCAAACTGTGGTGTTGGAGAAGACTCTTGAGAGTCCTTTGGACAGCAAGGAGAGCAAATCAGTCAATCCTAAAAGAAATCAACCCTGAATATTCATTGGAAGGACTGATGCTGAAGCAGAAGCTCCAACACTTTGGTCACTTAATGTGAAGAGCTGATTCATTGGAAAAGACCCTCATGCTAGGAAAGACTGAAGGCAAAGAAGAAGAGGGTGGCAGAGGATGAGGTTTTGGATGGTCTTACTGACGTAATGAACATGAGTTTGAGAGAACTCCAGGAGATAGTGAAGGACAGGGAAGCCTGATGTGCTGCGATCCATGGGGTCACAAAGAGTCAGGCACAATTTAGCGTATGAGCAGCAATTATATCCAGTTTTGGTATCTGTTAAGACAAATTCCCTTATATCTTTTTCTTAAAGAATGTTTTTACTATTTTTGGTCCTTTTTACTCCTTTTCATAAACTTTAAAATCTGCTTTTTCAGCCTAAAAAATCCTTGTTGGGATTTTGACTGCAATTACGTTAAATTTAGATATCAGTTGAGGGCAATTAACATGTTTTAACGGTACTGAGTCCCTCTATGTTAGAACAAAGATTATTTCTCCCTTTATTTATGTCTTATTGATTGCCTTTAGGTAAAGATTTTATACTGTTTTGCTATGTTTTTATTTTTTCCTAGCTACCCATGTCAGTTTAAGAAGTTTCTTTTCTATCCTGGCTTGCTGTAAGTTGTTTGTTTTTTTTAATCATGATGAATGTTTAACTTTACCTAAAGTTCTTTCTGCATCTAAAGTGAAAATCATATGGGCTTTCTCTTTTATTTATTTATGTGGTAAATTACTAATATATATTCCACTGTGAAACAACCCTTATGCTGTTTCGATAACTATGACTTGCTCATGATGTTTGAAATTTCTGGACAATAAGTTTATAGCAGTGAATGCAACAGAGTCTTTGCTCTCGTGGAGTTACATTCCAGTGTGTGCTGGGAAGAGAAAATTATAAACAAATGAACATCTGGATGTGTTATGCAATATCAGACAAAGATATTTGGAGAAAGACATACATATTAACCACTCTGCTTGCAAAACCAAAAAGATATCTGCTAATCAACTGAGATTATGAAAAGAAACCTTGCATATTTGTCCCAACATGACATTGTATTAGAAATAGTTGCATATGACATACCCGATCTCTGGGCCCATCACAAGTGGGGACTAGCATAAAGAACACAGAGAAACAACGCTGCAAAAACGCAGCAATAGTGGACCTAAGGGTAGGGAGGGCTGCACGTTCCGTACCATAAAATGGCAGCCAAACTGAATTAGAATTCCTCATGTTACTTTTTGGCTTCATGGTTCTTAAAGGTGTTCTTTTGACATTTTTCTTTACAGTTTACAGTATGGGTATAATCAGTATTAAAGGAAATTTGTTGCATTAATTTCATGATATCACTATCAAAAGAAGCCTAGAGGAGAGTTAGGCAGTCTCCTTTAGAGTACCCAGTAATCTGACACCAGTATCCATCAATATTTATAAACAAGTTTATCCACCCAACATTAGCTATGAAGTTAGTATCCTCGGGGCTCCTCTGGCTGTGGTAGATAAACCGAGCATATGTTTCTTCGCTGTGCTCCAGGATTCTGAGACAGCATACAGAGTACAAGAAAGGGCCGCAGGTCACGGGAGAATATAGCTGGGCAGTCCTAATGGGGAAAAAAAAAAATGTGATCAAATGACTGCATAGAACTTGCATGGCAGAAATCTGCGTGAATTTCCAGAGTGCAGCATGCAGTTGGGAAGGTGAGAGGAAGTAAGAAATAGCCAAAACGTGTGTAGCTGAGAGATCTATATGGACTCACACTGGGTTCGACTAGCTACTCCCTGTCTCATCAAAATGAAGTGAATCCCCAAACTGTCTTCATGGCGAGGCACTGTTGGGACAATGTCGCAGTTCTCCAGGGAGGCATTGTGTAAGGCAGTCGAAGGTCAGTTTTGTCTAGAGGTGTGCTGGAACTTCTGCAAACAGGAGAAGCTGCTCTGCAAATAGGGAAGGGACAATGATACAGCATCAATACCTATGAGCCCCGGCTTCTGGGGCCTCTCAGAAAGATGCTATGATTTGGATAACTATGGATTGTCCAACCTGTGGATTGTTCCAGTAGCTGAGAATTCAAAGACACACATTAGATAGAGATAATGAGTCCCCCTAGCAATGGAGAAAGAAGAGTGCCAGCCATGGCGAGAAGGAGAGTCAGTAGAGGGCTGGGACAGAGAAGAGAACAGGAAGGGACTGCGATGGGGCAGAGAAACAGGAGTAGAGGTGATTGACAGAGCCGGTCTCGAGAACCCAGACAGCGTTTCATCAAACACTGCAGGATACCGTGGTGTGTGCTTGCTCAGTCAAATCTGACTCTTTGTGACCGCATGGACTCTGGCCCACCAGGCTCCTCTGTCCACGGGATTCTCCAGGTAAGAATACTGGAGTGGGGTGCCATTTCCTCCTCCAGGGGATCTTCCCGACCCAGGGATAAAATCCCTATATCTTGCATCTCTTGTGTTGGCAGCTGGATTCTTTACCACTGCGCCACCTGTACTGCTAGGTACATCAGTTTAAAGTTAGACCAAACTGGGTTTAAATTCTGTTTTTGCCTCTACAAGTGGGGTGATTTTAGGTGCATTGTTTAACCTTCAATAGCCTCAGTTTCCTGATCTGTCTAATCCTACATCATTGAGTAATTTGAGGAGGATAAGTTGAAGTCATTCAGGTCAAGTGCTTACTCGCTTATCGTAATGTTCAGCTTCTAGCAAAAACTAAGCATAATAATTTTTAAAAATCCTTTAATAAATAGTAGCTCATGTTCGATGGCACCCAACTCCAGTACTCTTGCCTGGAAAATCCCATGGATGGAGGAGCCTGGTGGGCTGCATTCCATGGGATCGCAAAGAGTCAGACACGACTGAGCGACCTCACTTTCACTTTCATGCATTGGAGAAGGAAATGGCAACCCACTCCAGTGTTCTTGCCTGGAGAATCCCAGGGACGGGGGAGCCTGGTGGGCTGCTGTCTCTGTGGTCACACAGAGTTGGACACGACTGAAGCGACTTAGCAGCAGCAGCAGCATGTTCATCTCAGATGCTGAAGGCAGGAAGAGAAGTGTTCTATACAGGTACACAGCAAAATGGACAGATGCTCAGGAAAGGGATGGAGAGCTGCTTGGGAAAGTGTTCCTGCATCTGGAATCCAGGGATAAGCCACATGCAGCATTGAGCCAAACAGAATAGTCATGGGTACCCTTCCTCTCACCCTGGCCCTTGGTTTCATAGCAGGTGAGGCACGTTTAGATTTGGGAAAACTGTCAAAAGCCACCCAGATCAAACTGTAGCTCAGTGTTGGCCCCATGTGCAAGGTCTGTTTCTCTTTCTGGCTTGCATATCTCTAGGGAAAGGGAGTTTATAAACTCATTATACAGCCATTTCCTATTGATGCTCATCTTCAATTATCAGAAAGTTCTTGTTTAGATGAGCTGAATCCACCTTCCTGTTACTTAGTTCAGTCACCCTGGAGCAAAGCAAAATAAATATCTTCCCACTTCTACTCATGGGCTCAAGTGTATGAGGCTCAGTCCCCAAGTATCAGAAATGGTGAGAAAGTAGCTAACATAAAAACAGAACCTTGGGGGATACTCTGATTACTAGAACTGTTTAAATTGATTTATAGAGGACATTTAATGAGAATAGGAATTGAAATTACACTTGACTCAATTCAGAGCAGTGAGTTTTTATTAAGCAGCCAGAGGAATACAAGATACTATAAAGAATAAAGAAAAGATGTAAACCCTGCCCTTAAGGAGCTTAAAATCTGATTAATTTAGCCATGCTAATGATAGCATAAGAAAGTCTGGCTTGGCAAAGAACACAGTTCAGATACAAACATACACACATATACACACACACAACTCTCTGAAACTCTACATTTATTAAAACTAAAAGGTAAACCTAGATAGCATATTCAAAAGCAGAGACATTACTTTGCCAACAAAGGTCCATCTAGTCAAGGCTATGGTTTTTCCTGTGGTCATGTATGGATGTGAGAGTTGGACTGTGAAGAAAGCTGAGTGCCAAAGAATTGATACTTTTGAACTGTGGTGCTGGAGAAGACTCTTGAGAGTCCCTTGGACTGCAAGGAGATCCAACCAGTCCATTCTGAAGGAGATCAGCCCTGGGATTTCTTTGGAAGGAATGATGCTAAAGCTGAAACTTCAGTACTTTGGCCACCTCATGCAAAGAGTTGACTCATTGGAAAAGACTTTGATGCTGGGAGGAATTGGGGGCAGGAGGAGAAGGGGACAACCGAGGATGAGATGGCTGGATGGCATCACGGACTCGATGAACACAAGTCTGAGTAAACTCCGGGAGTTGGTGATGGACAGGGAGGCGTGGCGTGCTGAGATTCATGGGGTCGCAAAGAGTCGGACAGGACTGAGCGACTGAACTGAACTGAAAAGGTAAATATATAATTAATATGATTTATCATTTCATTATAAAAGCAATTTATGGTCATTGTGGAAAACATGAGAAAATAGCAAAAAAGGTGAAAATGACAAAAACCAGATATGACCAAGTTTAATTTTGTAATTACAAGTCAAGGGAATCTTTTATATAGGCCTATCTAGATTTCTATGTGGAATTATATTGTATATGCTATCTCATAAACTGTCTTTACACTAACTTATTATGAGTATTTTTGATAATAAATAGTCATTAGCAGTACAGTTTATGCCTAACTGGTATTTCATTAAGACTATACTATTTTTTATTTAACAAATTGCTTATAGTTAGACATTTGGCCATTTCCAAATTTTGCTGGTATAAATAACAATCTTGTAGCTAAATCTTTGTGTGCCATTAATTACTTCTTTAAAATACATTTCTGGATGTAGAATTGTTGGGTCAAAGCGTATGAACATTTTTAAGCTTTATGATAAATAGTTCAACACTGAATTCCAGAAAGATTGTACTATAACAGGGTAAAGAGATAATTTTTTATCATTTACTAGTGACACGAGTGTTGCTATTTTTTAAATGTCTGCTAATTTAACAGGTGACAAACACATGTCAAATTGTCAATATCTGCTGGATCATCGAAAAAGCAAGAGAGTTCCAGAAAAACATCCATTTCTGCTTTATTGAGCAATGGAGTCAGAGGTGTACTAGACCTCTAGAGGAAAATCCCTTTACCTTATATGTGAGGAACTGGAGAAGGCCAACAGAGGAAAAAATAAAATTCAGGCTCAGAATAATCTAGTGACCTAGAGAGATCACAGATCCCAAGATAGCAACCAGTTCAGGAAACTGAAAACAAAGTCCTCTTTAAATCACTCTTTTTATTTAATTTTTCACTTCTGCATTATACAAATATACTAAGATTTACTCAGTAAACTTTTCTAGGGTCTTTCTATGGGTCAAACAGTATGCTAAACACTTTACATGCATAGTAATCTGAGATCTTAATAACTAGGACTTGGCAGAGTTTTCATGCAAACCCAGGTCCATCAAACCCCAAAGGTTATACACTGCCCACCTCTAGAGTGCTCAGGGCATCTATGGGCATGAACTGTGTGTAGGGCGAAGAGAGGTGTTAAGGACAAGGAGAAGCAAGGCGGCCACCGTCTTGTGGCTGCTTTGGTGGCAGGGGCAGCCCTAGAGAAGGAGGAGGTGGACAGTGAGCCCTGGGGCGCTCGGGCTGCAGCACGTGGCCACCGTGTGAAAGGAGGGTGAGGCTTCGGTGCCGTCTGCCTGAGTCATTTTGTCCCGCCTCTGCTCACCTTTCAGCTGCTGGGTGCCCCCAATCCTTTCTCGGTCCTCTACCCAAATGGTCTGGTTGATTCCTCTGTCATATTAACTTATAAATGACAGACAATAATGCAAAGAGTTATTCAATCAACCGGCGTGTGACATTTTCTTTCTTAAATGAGTCAGGACCTCTAGCGAAAGGGATTAAGCAGAATTGCAGTTCCAGGCATCCACGTGCATTCGTGATGAGAGAATTGTTCTTTGTCTCCTCTCTTCCTTCCTCCCTTCCTTGCTTTGTCTCTTTCCCTCCCTCCTTCGTCTCCTCCTTCTTTCCCTTCCTGATTCCATCCTCCTGTGTCTCTCTATCCAGCTACCTCCTCCCTCCTCACCCCTCCTTTGGAGGGGAGCCTGTAATTGACATCCAGTTATCCGACTTTCAGGGCTAATTCTTTCGCCAGAATTTTGATATTGCTTCCAAAAATGCATCTCTAAAACTTTAACGAAGATAATATCAGGAGAGTGGGGCAGACCTGGGCCTTTACAAACTCACCTTTTCCTTTCTCAAGATATGGTGGAACCCCACTACCAGCATTTCCCTTTCATGTCTCTTCGCACACCAAGACCAGAGAACAGAAGCATCCTCCTCTCTTAGCCTCCCATCCCTTTCACCTCTGCAGGTGCCACCTCCAGTGGTACAACCCAGAGCACGTGACAGATTGTCAGGGATATACAGGAAGAGCCACCCAGCATGGCTGCAGGTCACCTGGCATCTGCAGTCAGAATGGTCCCACTGGGAGACTAAAGAATCATAAAGACCTCAGCTTGGAGTCTTGGACCTGCAGCTAACATTGACTTCGTTAGTAGTTAAATTCCTGTTCTGAAGTTCTGCAGATATGCTTAGTCATATCTGACTCTTTGTGACCCCATAGACTGTAGCCCATCAGGCTTCTCTGTACATGGGATTCTCAAGGCAAGAATACTAGAGTGGCTGCCATTTTCTCCTCCAGGGGATCTTCCCAACCCAGAGATCGAACCCTTGTCTCCTGTGTCTTCTGCATTACGGGCAGACTCCTTACCTGCTGAGCCACCAGGGAAGCCCTGTTGAGTAATAGCAAATTGCAGATTGGCAGAGAGCATGCAGGTTTTTTTGTTTGACCATGGTCCTATAAAAGGCTAGTATTTCTTTTGACCTAATTGTTGGCTTCCTCTTATTTGTAGTGCATAAAGGACTTTGGGGGCTTCCTCAGTGTCTCAGACAGTAAAGAATCTGCCTGAAATGCTGGAGACATGTGTTCAATCCCTGGGTCAGGAAGATCCCCTGGAGAAGGGAATAGCTACCCACTCCAGCTTTCTTTCCTGGAGAATTCCATGGACAGAGAGCCTGGTGGGCTAAGGTCCATGGGATCACAAAGAGTCAGACGCTACTGAGCAACTAACACTTTCACTTTTAAAGAACTTTTGAAACCTATGAAAATCCAATGCTGATAATATTTCAGTGTCTTTCATCTCTGGGAAGAAGCATCGATTAAGTGCTTAACTACCCGCGGTGCTTTCTCAGGTCTTATGTGTGAGGTGAGTCATACTGATATAAGCCAGGAACTCAGAGATTTTGAAATGAACTAACTCCAAGGACATTCAAGCAGCAGAATAAGTATGTACAGAAACGAAGGCAAACGAGCTCAGGCACAAATGTAACTCGCATGCAATGAGGCAGTGAGAAGCTAAATGATGTAAAAGTGCTGAAGAGCACATTTTGTCAAGGAAGGCAGCAGTTTGGGGTTTGAAGCAGCTTTTGCTTATTGACTTCAGCCATCTTGTTTCTTAGAAGGAAAGTTTCATTTTGTTTTTGAGTCATCAGCAAGACTTTATACATATATATTATATATATGTATATAATATAGATATATCTATATACATATCTCTATATGTATATTGATATTATCTATGTGTCAGAGAAGGTGACCAGACTGTCTGAGGCCATATTGCTTAGTGTAGCTTACACACACACACACACACACACACACAGGTGTGTGTGTATATATATATATATATATATATATATATATATATATGTCAGAGAAGGTGACTGGACTATCTGAGGCCACATTGCTTAGGGAAGCTCATGGGACAGAGAGGACCAAAGAAAGATGAGATCAGAGAATAGGCTATCATGTGAGTTGATATAGAGGCAATGGTAGCATCCTAAACACACTGAGCCTGGCCTCTGCAAACCAGGTAGTTAATGACAATATGTCCTTGAGCTATACCGTCAAAGAGGAAAATAAGAGATAAGATGGAGAAGTTGTCATGAACATAGGGCAATGCCACACACATCTGTAAGAACAAGAACGTGAGACAAGCCACAGCAGGAAAAGATATTCTCCAGCACAGTATTCAAGAATTTGTGCCCCAATATATAAAGAATTCCTTTTAAAACATTATGGAATAAAAAAACATCCCAATAGAAAAATAGGCCAATGATATGAGTGGGCATTTCACAGGAGAAGACATCTACCACCACAGAAAATTAAGAGGTCTTAAAAATACCATGTTGGCAGGGATGTTGGACATCTGGAGTGCTCCTACACAGCTGGTATGAGTGTACGTCACTGTGGCCATTTTGGAAAGCAACTTGGTGTTATCCTTTTTAAATTTATGTCAATGAATACTTTTTGATCCAGTAATTTCTTTCCTAAGTATGTGAGGTAGAATAACACTTGCACACATGCTTTAGATACTTATAAGAATGTTCTAGAATCATTGTTCCTTCACAGCAACAACAGGGGGAAAAAACAATGGCAAGAATATAAGAATGTGAAATTGTGGAATATGCATTCAGTGGAATTTTAAACAGGAGTAATAGCTCTAGGCAACAACCTTGGAGGTTCTTAGAAATATAATATTGAGTGAAATAAATCAAGTTGCTCAAGTTCCCGTACTGTTTAGTACCATTTTTTAAAAAGCCCAAATGTAACAATGTTTTTAAAATTCACTAGACTACCCTGAAGCATTTGATTTAATGAATGGAACACTATGAACTTCAGAAACACAGGGACTGAACTTAAAACCTAATACAGGAATGTAGTACCTTTGTCTCTGTGAGCAGGTCTTTTCATTTTTTTGAGCATAAGTTTGGTCATAACATAACTAAACAGTTTGAATGATATTTATGAACCCCATTTAGTAGTTGAAGCCCGTTAATGTTATGCTGTTCATTTTGGAATCTTTACCGTAAGACAGACAATGACCAATTTGGCTATATCATCCAAAGAGAGGGTGAGGAAGACCAGAAATACAGAAATTGCTTCTGGACATCGTGATTGTGTATATTTACCAATCCTTTGGTGGAGGCATGCCAAGGACCAAATTGAGTCATACCTTAGCATATACAACATAGTGATAGAAGTGAGTGGAAAACACTAAAATATTTTTCTTGTATCGTTATCTTAGATCCCAATCTTTTGTTTACAAGGGCCAGAGTCAAAAAAAAAAAAATCTTGACTCAGTGCTAAAGTAGAAACACTGAAATCTAAGTGAACCAAAAGACCACTTGGTCACAAATTTGGAACTAAAGCCCAGGGATCATTGCTGAGTCTGTCTGTCCTGCAGTTTCTCAGTTTGTGCCCAAATGGGAGTATTTCTGATTTATGTGTTGCCAAGTAATTCATAATTATGCAAGCAAAAAAGAAAGTTTGATATAATGTAATTTATATTGATTATTTGGGCTATGCTATAAGACCTTGATGTTAATATACAGAACAGCAATTCTCAGTATCCTCCAAACATTGTTTATTGTTGTTCTAATAAACCATCCTTAATGTTTTTAAGTCCCCTGATTGTTCTTGTAGATCTTAGAGTATTTGAAACCCGTTTTTATTAGGTATCATGATTCAAGCTCCTGGTAGACAGTTTTGTGAGCCTAATGGCCGCTCTATAAATATTACTGGCTGAGTCAAAATTAAGTGGAACAAGTGAATAGATTTGTGGTTTTCTCTACAGAGACTTAGAAATCCCCAGGTTTTATTTTGGTCTAATTATAGATTTTTACTTTTGCAAGGTACGTAATCAAAGCCTGGCCCCAACACAAATCTAATGGAGCCATGTTTCAAAGGTCACAGAAATGGGCAGGTCATTTCAAGTGCCATGCGATTGAGGAGTGTAAATCCATGCATCTTTGCAGTCAAGAGGGGTATTTTCTACCCACTGAGGGCCTGAGGCAATGAGGCATCACAGACATAATAAACATCAGATGCAGAGAGGATTTGAAAACCAGCTAATCTTGTGTGTTAGTCACTCGGTCGTGTCCAACTCTTTGCAACCCCATGGACTTTAGCTCACCAGGCTCCTCTGTCCATGGAACTCTCCAGGCAATAATACAGGAGTGGGTTGTCATTTCCTTCTGAATACGTTGATAACAGAAGTCTCAGGTAAAGAGATCAAAGAAAGAGAATAAACAGTGACCAACTTGCAGTGACAAAAGATGGCAACTGCTAGGATCATTCTGGAAAGGAAAACAGTCCTGGGATGCTAAAAAGCCGGTCTTCCTGAATGGCACCGTGGTTGGCTGCCTGCCAGAAAAAGAGGGGTAGGGGCCCATCGTATGAGACTAAGCTATCTGGGAAAATAAGGCAAAAAGACCACATTGATTGTGGATTCTGGTTTTGGCCTAAATGTGAACACTAATTTTATCTAATTGACTTTAAGAAAGTGGCTTCAATTCTCTGTGATGCAGTTTCCTTATCTGGGCTCAGACAGTAAAAATCTTCCCTCAATGCAGGAGACCCGGATTCCATCCCTGGGTCAGGAAGATCCCCTGAAAAGGGAATGGCAACCCACTCCAGTATTCTTTCTTGGAAAATTCCATGGACAGGGGGACCTGATGGGCTATAGACCAGAGGGTCACAAAGAGTTGGACATGACTGAGGGACTGAACATGCACACGTATCACAATGAGGTACCACTTCACATCTGTTAGGATGTCTACTATCAAAAAGTCAAGAAACAACAATTGCTAGCAAGGATCTGGAGAAAAGGAAACCCTTGTGCACTATTGGTGGGAATGTAACTTGTAAGCTGGTATAAATACGATGGAAAACACTATGGAGTCTCCTTAAGAAATTAAAGACAGAACGACGATATGACCCAGCAATCTGACTTCTGGGTTTATAGCCAAAGGGAATGAAAACACAGTTATCCTTTTGAAAAGATATCTGGGCTCCCACATTCAATGCAGCTTTATTCACAAAAGGCAAGGTATGGACGCAACCTAAGTACCCATCCACAGAGAAATGGCTAAAGAAAATATAATACAGATGCACATATTACTCAGCCTTGTGTAAAAAAGAGCTCCTGTCATTTGGGACAATATCGAAGAAACTGGAGGGTATTTGGCTAGCTGAAAAAACCAGGCAGAGAGAGAAATACTACACAGTATCATTAAATAGAAAAGAAATCTGTAAACATGTGAGATGATGGATATGACAGTTAGACTCTACCTAAAGTACAGAGATTTGGGTTCGATCCCAGGCTTGGGATGATCCCCTGGAGGAGGGTATGGCAACCCATTCCCGTATTCTTGCCTGGAGAATTCCATGGACAGAGGAGTCTCAGGGGCTACAGTTCATGCATCACAAAGAGTCAGACTGAGCAACTAACACACATGTTTTAAATATCTTATAATTTTATTTGCCTATTATACCTTAATAAAGGTGAAAAATCATTAGTTAATTTTAAAAAGGATCATGTGTACAAAACTTGGCCCATTAAATGCTAAAAAAGGGAGACTGTTATTATAGTTAAGGAAACAAAGGGTTCAGCTTAAGAAGGTTCACTTTCCACTTTCTTTACGTACTTACCTTCCTAAAAAGTAGGAGTAATTAACTTCTTTTAGGTGGGTTGTGGGGTTGTTTAAAGGCTTGTGTTTCACAAAATTAATATCTGTTTTATTTGTCTGAATAATTTTCTTGTTTTCAGGTCTTTTATTCCCCTTTTTGGAAGTTTGGCTATATCTTACTTTACTTTTTTCTTAACATGATTGAAATCAGCTCCCAGGAATCACTGGCTGGCTGTCACTCAGATTCTAGAGTCATGGTCAATTGCTCGTCACTTGCTGATGTGAAACTCTGGTCAAGGATGTCATCCTCCAGGTGCTCAGCCTTCTGACAGACACCTTTGGAAACAGGCCAACACATTGTTGTTTTAGACTGTCACTTATCCGGCATAGACTCTCAAAGATACAAAGCTAAATGTTAGCTTATGACAACCACGATAGATACAATGACAATAGTTTTTATTCTAACAATTAGTTCTGCTATCCTTTAGGCAGAATAACGTTCTTTTGGACAGTCCTTTGGGCAATCTTTTGGATGGTAAGTGAGTAAACAAAGTTGTCAAGATAATTAAAATATATCTCCTCAAAGCTCTAAGAACAATAAGACACTAAGGGAGAACTTTGTGTCCTCAACAGAGATAAAGAGAGCACAGTTTCATCTTTTCTAACACACACCCTTCAAATCATCTCTTATTTTCCATAATTCATAGACTTGCTCTTTAGCATCAGATTTGTGGCCCCGACAAAGGTCGGGGCTGGAAGAGCACAAAATATATAAATCTGAGGGCGGAAATTCTTTTAAATATTACTTATTTATCATGCAGGTTGATGTCAGTTGGATAGCCTGAGTGTTGTTTTGCCTTTCTTCCTCCTGAGCAAACAATCATCCTGTGTCCTACCTTGTTAACCTTTTCTGTTTATTTCTGTTTCCCTGCAATTTCTTATTATAGTTGCCGGTTAATCACAAATATATTAAAAGATTTCTCTTTAATCTAGCAGCCTTCATTGCTTTGCGATATCCGTGTGAACAGTTGCACCACTGCTATAAAGAGTGTCCAATTACAGTCGCTGCAGGGAAAACCAAGAGATCAGCGGTTGACTTTGCTTTTTTCTCTAAGGTATCAAATGTGAAAGCAAATTAGGTATCTAAAAATAAAAAACTAAAATTAAGACTAATAAAATGGAGGTTTGACTTTTCTCATCACAGACTCATTTATACTTAATGACACAGACCGACCAGATAGGTAATTGTCATGATCTCTCTGGAAATGGATTTTGAAAATGGCTGATCTATCCCTCCTTTCAGGACAGGAAAAAAGGCAGCAAAACAATAGAGAAATAAGAATCTGTTCATGCAGTTACATGTTAATTTGTTTTAATATTGGCTTGCACACAATTCTGGCCAGAGAGAGGTGCACTTATATGCGTCAGCTTATAAATTCAATTGTACATTATTTTGCTCACAGATCTCTATCCACCAGATCAAGCACATGAAAGATCAGAAAAACAACATCAGAATTTGCTTTCCAAAAGCTCAAAGGATTTTGTTTTAATCAGAAAAAGATGATTTTAGCAATACAGTTTATAGAAACTTTCTCTCTCTTGGGAAGTTTCTGTTTAGAGACACTCCCCCAAGTTTCAGACGATTTGTTTAATATCTCCTACCAAAGGAATACTTCTTACCTTTCCCCTCTTCTAACCACACCTATTCCTTTCTTATTCTCACACTCTCCTCCAGCTCAGAGCCACTACCAACTGGACAGGAACTGAGTTCCGAAGGGATTATAGCGCCACCTGAAGGCTGTCTCAGGAAATTATCCTCTCCATTGTATTCCCAACCATCTGCCGCTTTCCACCTCCCAGGATTCTTTCCTCACATATTCCAATATCCTTTCTAAGCTCTTTCTTATTCAGAATTGTTGCTCTCCTAACCTCCAACTCAGAACCAGGGGAAAAACTTAACAATCCTAAGAACTAAACAACTGTACTCATGGAGTATTTCTTTTTCTTGTAGAGGCTCTTATTTAAATCATACCCTCCCCCTCCTTTTTTTTTTTTTTTTTTTTTGGTAATAATAGACTTTCTGCTTACTAAGTGCTAGATTTTCTTGGATTTTTAATTTAACCCATTTAAATGGACAAGTGAATTAAATGCGGAAACTAACATGATTCATGTTCTCCTCCCCCCAAAATTTACATATGGGTTGATATTCCGTTTGAATTTATGACAAACTTTGGGGGGGAAATCAAATATAAATAAAATGATCTGTGAAGTGAATCTAAATTATACTATGAAACACACGCAGAAATGCCGACTGTAGTGACTACTCTCTTCCGTCCTATGAATAAGTAGCTGAGACCCCTTCACATGAGTGACTTAGCTCTGCTGCTCTGTCCTTTTTCATTCCTCAGATCCAGCACCACAGGATTCAAATCTCAGTTGACAAGTGTTTGTAAATGAATCACAAATGGACCATATATGTGGAATCTGCCCAGCAAGCAAACAGGAGCGCTAATTCCAGGTAGCGATCACGTGGAGCAAGAGGAACACCCGCCAGTACCAAACACCAAGGATGCCAGAGTCACTTCCTCTCCATTCACATCCCAACGCTGGGCTTAGCCAGAGCAGCATTTGCATGCTGCCTGTAAAACGCCTAAAAAAATCACATACGGCCTTACTCACTCTTCCATTTGATATGATTTTCTTTAAAACTTATTTATATACACTTATCTATAGCACCCTTATCTCAAGTGTTATAGTTCCATCAAGCTTTCATTTGAGTAAAAGTAAAATATTTCAAGTAATAGCATTGCCCTAAGCTAAAAATGTGAGAGAATTTTAAATTATTTTTTAAAATTATTTTTAAAAACAGACAAATGTCTCAAGTTTTCTGGCTTCAGTAGCAGGTTTTTGGAAACTGGAGCAGCCCTGAAGGTTACTCTCTGTTGTCTGCATTTTGCTGGGTTCGGGGCCAAACTATATGGGGGAGGGGAGAGTCAGGAACACCTTGGTGTAGAGGGAATTTTTTTGTTCCCACTGATGTAGAGATGTGAGAGTTGGACCATAACGAAGGCTGAGCGCCAAAGAATTGATGCTTTTGAACTGTGGTGCTGGAGAAAACTCTTGAGAGTCCCTTGGATTGCAAAGAGATCAAACCAATCAATCCTAAAGGAAATAAACTGAATATTCATTGGAAGGACTGATGCTGAAGCTGAAGCTCCAATATTCTGGCCACCTGATGTGAAGAACCGACTCATTGGAAAAGACCTTGATGCTGGAAAAGATTGAAGGCAGGAGGAGAAGGGGACAACAGAGGATGAGATGGTTGGATGGCATTGCCAACTCAATGGACATGAGTTTAAGCAAACTCTGGGGAATAGTGAAGGACAGGGAAGCCTAGTGTGCTGCAGTCCATGGGTCTCAAATAGTTAGATGTGACTTAGAAAGTGAACAATGACAACCGCAGTAGGTCAGAGCTATCCCTCAGCAGAAAATATTCTGGAGGTGGCCCATAAGAGTTTCCTATAAGAGTAGGAAGAAAAATAAGTTCTCATCTCAAGACACTGGAGAAGGAAATGGCAACCCACTCCAGTGTTCTTGCCTGGAGAATCCCAGGGACAGGGGAGCCTGGTGGGCTGCCGTCTATGGGGTCGCACAGAGTCGGACACGACTGAAGCGACTTAGCAGCAGCAGCAGCAAGACACGTTCCCATGATTCCACCAACAACAAAGGATCTTGAATTGGAAGAAGTGAAGGAATCTAAGTGAGGAGGTGTGAAGTCTTGTCTCAGGCAAGAAAAAGGCCAGCCCTTAGGACAAGCATTTTATGGTGATTACTGCATGCTCTATTTGCAAAAGCCACTGGTAGTTTGATAAATATTCATTTCTTTTCTCAGGACTTTATCCTTCTTGTAACGTGAGAAATCAGTTCATCCAGTTTTGATATTTAGATTCCTCCTTTCAATTCTTTTCTCTTCTAAAATCTAATTCCTTTAATTTTTTAAAATTAAAAAAATAAAAAACTAAAAAAAATAAAAAATAAAAAAAATAAAATAAAAAATACCAGACAAGAATATTGCTAACAAGATCATGAAGCATAACCCATCAAGTCAGGTGCAACTCTTTGCTCATGAGCCTGTCCCCCAATAAAAATAGAAAATTAAAAATTTAAAAATTTAAAAAAATAAAATCTAATTCCTGTGAAGAATACAACTGAACCTGTGCTTAGCTCTTCATGTGTGACCTGGTTGTTCCTGCTGACTCTTAATAAAATCTAGCCTCTTCTAAAGATGGTTCAAGAACACCATATCTCTTTAATATGGTTTAACTTTTCAAGAGCAATGCTTTTTCCTTCCAATTAGTCTAAGTTGTAGAGCAACATTTTTTTTTCATGTTTCTGATTTAATTGGTCTTAACTGAGTAAAAATTTCTGCTCTGTATAAGCAAGAGATTGATACAATTTCCAGTAATTGCTATTCCTGCTAATATTGCTCCACAGTTTAAAAGCATCAATTCTTCAGCGCTCAGCTTTCTTCACATTCCAACTCTCACATCCATACATGACCACTGGAAAAACCATAGCCTTGACTAGATGGACTTCAGTGGCAAAGTAATATCTCTGCTTTTCAATATGCTATCTAGGTTGGTCATAGCTTTCCTTCCAAGGAGTAAGCATCTTTTAATTTTATGGCTGCAATCACCATCTGTAGTGATTTTGGAGCCCCCCAGAAATAAAGTTTGACTCTGTTTCCACTGTTTCCCCATCTATTTCCCATAAAATGATGGGACCAGATGCCATGATCTTCGTTTTCTGAATGTTGAGCTTTAAGCCAACTTTTTCACTCTCCTCTTTCACTTTCATCTAGAGGCTTTTGAGTTCCTCTTCACTTTCTGCCATAAGGGTGGTGTCATCTGCGTATCTGAGATTATTGATATTTCTCCCAGCAATCTTGATTCCAGCTTGTGCTTCCTCCAGCCCAGCGTTTCTCATGATGTACTCTGCATAGAAGTTAAAAAAGCAGGGTGACAATATACAGCCTTGACGAACTCCTTTTCCTATTTGGAACCAGTCTGTTGTTCCATGTCCAGTTCTAACAGTTGCTTCCTGACCTGCATATAGGTTTCTCAAGAGGCAGGTCAGGTGGTCTGGTAGTCCCATCTCTTGAAGAATTTTCCACAGTTTCTTGTGATCCACACAGTCAAAGGCTTTGGCATAGTCAAGAAAGCAGAAATAGATGTTTTTCTGGAACTCTCTTGCTTTTTCGATGATCCAGTGGATGTTGGCAATTTGATCTCTGGTTCCTCTGCCTTTTCTAAAACCAGCTTGAATATCTGGAAGTTCGCAGTTCAGGTATTGCTGAAGCCTGGCTTGGAGAATTTTGAGCATTACTTTACTAGCATGTGAGATGAGTGCAATTGTGCGGTAGTTTGAGCATTCTTTGGCATTGCCTTTCTTTGGGATTGGAATGAAAACTGTGGTGTTGGAGAAGACTCTTGAGAGTCCCTTGGACTGCAAGGAGATTCAACCAGTCCATCCCAAAGGAGATCAGTCCTGGGTGTTCACTGGAAGGACTGATGCTGAAGCTGAAGCCCCAGTACTTTGGCCACCTCATGCGAAGAGTTGACTCATAGGAAAAGACCCTGATGCTGGGAGGGATTGGGGGCAGGAGGAGAAGGGGACAACAGAGGATGAGATGGCTGGATGGCATCACCAACTCGATGGACATGAGTCTGAGTGAACTCCGGGAGTTGGTGATGGACAGGGAGGCCTGGCTTGCTGTGATTCATGGGGTCACAAAGAGTGGGACGCGACTGAGTGACTGAACTAAACTGAACTGAACATTGCTCCAGAAGATGCACAGGTATCAGGACATGGAGCCACAATCTTTTTGTGGCTTCTCTAGGAGATGCTGAGCACTGCCTAGGTGGTCTACAACCTTGCATATCCCTGAAATCCATTGTACAGCTTCCTTGTGGTACCCTTACCTGCCTGCACTGCTACAAACCCCATCAAACATCCCAGCAGTTTGAAACAAATCTCCATATTCATATGAATCCTTCGTGAAACCTCTATCGAAGGATTTTTCCCATTTTCTTTAATATTTAAATTTCCTATAATTTCAAACTTATAAGAAAGTTGTAAGAATAATACATGGAACCCCTATATAACCTTGACCCAAATTTTACAGCCCTGTATGATCTGCTCTATTTTCCTCTCTCTTTCTCCCTCCCCTTTTTCTCTCCCTCCTTTTCCCCTGCTCCTTCCTTCTCTCCATTTGAAATTGAAAATAGAAGGATTTTTTTACTCATCCCACCCAATCTTTTAATACTGATTTCTGCGAAGAGCTGACTCGTTTGAGAAGACTGATGCTGGGAAAGATTGACAGCGGGAGCAGAAAGGGATGGATGAGATGGTTGGATGGCATCACTGATTCAACGGACATGGGTTTGGGTAGACTCTGGGAGTTGGTGATGGACAGGGAGTCCTGGCGTGCTGCGGTTCATGGGGTCACAAAGAGTCAGACACAACTGAGCGACTGAACTGAACTGAACTGAAGGAAAAGGACATTTCTCTTATATAACAACAGTATGTTACGGCACAGAGAAGTATGTTCAATATCCTGTGATAAGCCATAATGGAAAATAATTTTTTTTAAAAAAAGAATGTATATGTATGTATGACTGAATCAATTTTCTGTATAACAGTAATTAAGACAACATTGTAAATCAACTATACTTCAATAAAAAATTATGACAAAAGTATAATTATCAAAATCAGGAAATTTAATACTGATACAATGCATTTTTATAAGCTACGATACATATGCCAATCATTCTAGCATTATCTTTTGTGGTTTTATACACACACACACACACATATATGCACGTGTATATATATAAACATACATACACCCTTATTTACACATTACACATTATATGAGCACACTTCTCAGTCCAGGATCTTATTGAGAAGCATGTATTGTGTTTAGTTGTGCATCTAAAGCCTCCTCAATATGGACAGACTCTGTCCTCAATTCCTCAGCCTCTGTCTTGACTTCAACTTTTTGAAGACTATCATTCAAATATTATATAGAATATTATATAGAATTATATATCTCAATGTGTTTGTCTGATGTTTCCTCATTGCTGCTGATGCTAAGTCGCTTCAGTCGTGTCCGACTCTATGCGACCCCATAGATGGCGGCCCACCAGGCTCCCCCGTCCCTGGGATTCTCCAGGCAAGAACACTGGAGTGGGTTGCCTTTTTCTTCTCTAATGCATGAAAGTGGAAAGTGAAAGTGAAGTCGCTCAGTCATGTCCGACTCTTAGTGATCCCATGGACTGCAGCCTACCAGGCACCTCCGTCCATGGGATTTTCCAGGCAAGAGTACTGGAGTGGGGTGCCATTGCCTTCTTCGGTTTCCTCATTAGTAGATTATAATTATGTGGTTTTTTGCCAGAAATACCCATGAAATGTTGTGCCCTTCTCAGTGAATAATATGAGGATACATTATGATGTCAATTTGTTCCAGTATTGGTAAAGGTAATTTATATTGTTTGGTTAAAGTGGTAATTGACAGGTTTCTACCCTGTAAAGGTACTATTTTCTTTTGGTAAATAATAAATAATTTGTGGGGAGACACCTTCAGGCAATATAAATATTCCCTTCTTCATAAATACTTAATAATTTTAGCATGAATTGATGATTCTCCAAATGTATCACTCTTTTGATATTTATAAATTGGCATTCTGTTGTAAGGAAGAGGCTTCCTTTGCCCTGCTTGTTAGCTTCTATATTTGTTCATTTATTATTTGTGTCAGAATGGATTTTTTTATCATGTAGACTATAACCCATTACTATCATTATTTCGATTTTTAATTTGTTCCAGATTGGAAATTCTTTGAACCCCTTCTTAACTCTGTGGCACAAAAGAAGTTCCAGAAATGTCGCAGACTTTTCCTGCTCCATCCTTGGACATCACGTTTCACTCAAGGAGCCCTGGTCCTTTGTAGAAGAGGATAATATTTGGAAACCAATATCTTAGCATTAGGTATGCTCATTGCCATGGGCAAGTATTTGCTTCCAGGTCCTCTCAGTAGAAGGATTTATGAAATGCCTGCAATTTAGGAAATTCATACACATCCAGGCACATACACATACATTTACCTATAATCAGCTCTTTAAAATCTTGTGTTTATACTGATACTTCCAGTCCCAACTCAACACCACTGGACACATTCTATACTTTCATATTTAAAAGTCTGTACTCCTATGATGGGAAATCTGTCTCTCATTATTTTTAATATATGCACTCATTTGTTCAAGTCTGCTGCTGCTGCTAAGTCACTTCAGTCGTGTCCGGCTCTGTGCAGCCCCATAGATGGCACCCCACCAGGCTCCCCCATCCCTGAACATTGGAGTGGGTTGCCATTTCCTTCTAGAAAATGCAAAAAGTAGTTTTGGAATTGCTAACCCATAATATAATGAAATAGAAATCTACTAATGAGAATTCAGTTTTTTACAGTTCTTTTTTAAAAGGTAGCATACATACCAACATAAAGCGAAATGCACAAAGATGAGAATAATGCAGTTTGCTTTCCAAGGCGATGGCACCCCACTCCAGTACTCTTGCCTGGAAAATCCCATGGATGGAGGAGCCTGGTGGGCTGCAGTCCATGGGGTCGCGAAGAGTCTGACACAACTGAGCAACTTCCCTTTCCCCTTTCACTTTCATGCATTGGAGAAGGAAATGGCAACCCACTCCAGTGTTCTTGCCTGGAGAATCCCAGGGATGGGGGAGCCTGGTGGGCTGCCGTCTATGGGGTCACACAGAGTTGGACACGACTGAAGTGACTTAGCAGCAGTAGCATGCATACACCTATGTAAATAATACAGAAAGCATTCAGCTCCTCATAAAATTGTCTCATGCCCCATCTGAATCAATCCTGCTCTCTTAGAAGCAACCACTTTTCTGAATTTTTCCACTGTGTTAATTTTGCTGGTTGGATTAATATAAATGGAATCACACAGTATGTACAGTTTTTGTGTCTGGTTTCTTTGGCTCAGCATAATATTTTTGAGAATCATCCATGTTATTGTATACATCAGTAGTTCATTCCTTTTTTTTTTAATAATTAGCATTCTATTCTATGACCATCACACATTTTTATCTTTCCTTCTGTTGGTAAACTTTGGGGTTTTGGACTATTAAGAAAAAAGCATCTATGAATATTATTGGACAAGAATTTTTATAGATGTTTATTTTCATTTCTTTTGAGAAAATATCTGGGAGTAGACTGCTGGATCATAGTGTACATGTATTTTTCTCTTTGTGAGAAACGATCAACACGTTTTCCAAAATAATCATAGCATTATACTTCTTACCATCAGTGTAGCAGAGTTCCAATTCTACATCCTTGCCAACATGTAGTCTTTTAGTTTTAGTCGTTGTAATGAGTTTGTAATGGTATCTGGTTGTGGTTTTAATTTGCATTTCTCCGAAAACTAGAAATTTTCATCACATTTGTATGTGTTTACCAGCCATTTGTGTTTCTTTCTCCTTGAAATGTCTCTTTAAATATTTTGCCCATTTTAATGATGCTTTTGTTTCTTTATTATTGAGCTATTAAAGTTTTCATATTTTCTGGATATACATCCTTTTAAAGATATATTCTCTGCAAATTTAGTCACAGTCAAACATTTTGTTGTGATTTAGTTCATTATTCTTAACAGTGTCTTGTGATAATAGCTTTTAATTGTGGTGAATTCTTACTCACCTTACCATTTTTTCCTTTTATGAATTGTTTTACCTGTTCTCTCAGAGAAGTTATTGCCTAACCATAGTTTGCAAAACAAATGCCTTGATGTTTTCCTTTGGAAAGTTTTTACATTCTCGAACTTTATTTAGAATTACATTTTGTACAGGGAATGAGGTACTAACTGAAATTCTTTTTATTTTTGAACATTAGTATCTACTTTCTCCAGCACCATTTGCTGAAAAAGTTTGTTTCTATTAAATTGCATTTGTCCCTTAGTCAAAAATTAAATGTTCCTCTATGACTACTTTAGACACAAGTTTGATCCAATAATTGATTTTTCTATCCACCCATCAGGCTCACACTCTCCAGATACTGTCATTTCATAGCAGGCTTTGAAATTAGGTAGTGTAAATTATACAACCTTGCTATTCTTCTTCAGCATAGCTTCGACTATTCTTGATTGCATTTCCATACTAGTTTTTAGAATTAAATTTTTATTTTCTACCCAAAAGATCTTGTGAAATTAGGTTGGGATTGTGTTGAATCTACAGATCAGATTGCAAAGCATCTTGTTAACATTGAGTTTTCTTTTTTATGAACATGGAATATCTTTTGACATATTTATATCTCTTTAATTTTCAGCATTAGTTTTGGTAAATTTTGTAGACGTATTGCACATGTCACATTAAACGTATTTTTATTTCTTTTATATTTTTATTCTATTTTAAATGGCATTCTTTATTTCGTTGTCTAATTGTTTATTAACTGTTCTATAGAAAATCATTAGAATTTGCCTTTATGCTATATCCTATTCAATTCATTCCTTACTGCGAGTAATTGCTTTGCACATTTCTTAGGATTTTGTCCTCACACAATCAGATGGTGTGTGAACAGAGATATATAAATTAATATAGATTTTATTTATTTATTTGTTTTATGCCTGAACAGTTTAGTCCAGTTCAATGTTGAAGAGAATTGGTGAGAAGGTTCATCCACGCGTTGTTCCCAGTCTCAGGGAAAGCATTCAGTGTTTGAAATATGTATGATGTCAGCTGTAAGTTTTCCATAGATTTTAGAATCAGGATGAGGAAGTTCCCTTCTGTTCCAGTGTGGTAAGAGGTGCTGTTTATTTGTTTCTTATTATGAATGTGCGCTGCTGCTGCTGCTGCTGCTGCTGCTGCTGCTGCTGCTAAGTTGCTTCAGTCGTGTCTGTATGACCCCATAGACGGCAGCCCAGTGCATTAAATATTATAAAAATACTTCTTTGTCATCTAAGATGATATGATTAGTTCACATTTTTTATTCTGTTTATATGGTGAGGGACATAAATTGATTTTTGAAAGTTAAAGTAGCATTTCTTTCCTGGGAGGAATATCAATAGATAATGATGTATTGTCTTTTTCATATAATTGAGCTTAGTATCCTCATATTTTTTTCAGCACTTTTGGACCCATATTACGATGAATTACAGCATGCATTTGGGTTTTGCACTTTTTATACAATCTTATTATCTGTGACTTTATATTGGTGTGTTTATTACATTTACATTTAATGTAATTGTTGACATATTCATGTTTTAAGTCCTCCATCCTGCTATTTGTTTTTCACTTATTCCATCTGTTCTTTGTTTTTGTTGCTCCTTTCCTACCCTTTTTGGAATAATTCATATAATTTTATTATTGAATTCATCATCTTTTGGCTTTTTAGCTTTAGCTTTTTCTTTTTTTTTTTAATCATTTTAACAGAGGTCCATCTAGTCAAGGCTATGGTTTTTCTAGTAGTCATGTATGGATGTGAGAGTTGGAGTATAAAGAAAGCTGAGTGCTGAAGAATTGATGCTTTTGAACTGTGGTGTTGGAGAAGACTCTTGAGAGTCCCTTGGACTGCAAGGAGATCCAACCAGTCCATCCTAAAGGAGATCAGTCCTGGGTGTTCATTGGAGGGACTGATGTTGAAGCTGAAACTCCAATACTTTGGCCACCTGATGCGAAGAGCTGACTCATTTGAAAAGACCCTGATGCTGGGAAAGATTGAGAGCAGGAAGAGAAGGGGACGTCAGAGAATTAGATAGTGGGATGGCATCACTGACTCAATGGTCATGAGTTTGGGTGGACTCCGGGAGTTGGCGATGGACAGGGAGGCCTGGAGTGCTGCAGTTCATGGGATCACAAAGAGTTGGACACAACTGAGCGACTGAACTGAACTGAATAACTTCTGGAAATTACAATATGCAACTTTAACTTACCTGCTCTATTTTCAAATAATATATTTCTTCACGTTTTACGTAAGACATTTCCTTCATTCCTATGTAAGGACCTTATACTGTAACTTTAGTGAATGCCACTGCCCTCTGGTATGTTCTTATCACATGTATTAATGTTTTATTTCTACATACATTATAAATCCTATAATATATTGTTATTGTTTCTATTTTGATAATTAGAGGTCACAAAGATATGACAAAATAAAAATAATTAAAAGTTATTTTATATTTATTATGATATTTACCATTTCCTGATGTTTTTAAAATTTATTTTTATAGTTCTGGGCTTCAATTTAGCATCATATGCTTTTGGCCTGAAATTTTTCTTCAACATGTCTCATAGTGCAGGTCTGCCTGTTATTAATTCACTTAACTTTTGTCTATCTGATGGAATCTTTATATTTCATTTTCAGTTTTTGAAAAATATTTTTGCTGCATATGGAATTCTCATTGACAGTATTTTTTCCTGCTCTTTAAACATTTCCTTCTAGCCTTCATTGCTGCTGACATTAAATGAACCATTATTCTTTTTTTTCAAGTTTTATTGAAAAATAATTGATATATATCACCGTATAAGTTTAAGGCACACAGCTTGATGGTTTGATTTACATGCATTGTGAAATGATTACCACAGTTAGTTCAACTAACATCCATCTTCTCATATAAATACAATAAGAAAAGAAAAATAATTTTCTCCTTCTGATGAGAATTTTTCAGATTATTCTCTTAAAAACTTTTCTTTTTTCAAATAAATACTTTTGTTTATTTGACAGCTTCAGGTCTTAGTTGTGGCATGGGAGCTCAGCTGTGGAATATGGGACTTAGCTCCCTAACCAGGGATTGAACCTGGGCCCCCCTGAATTGGGAGCACAGTGTCTTAGCTACTAGACCACCAGGGATGTCCTCTTAACAACTTTTCTATATACCGTACAGCAGTGTTAACTATCCACCTGCTGAACATTACATCCCTAGTACTTATTTATCTTATAAATGAAAGTTTATATACATAGAAGTTTATATATATGAAAATATGTGCATGATGAGTCGTTTCAGTCGTGTCTGACTCTGTGTGACCCTATGGACTGTAGCCTGCCAGGCTCCTCTGTTCAAGGGATTCTCCAAACAAGAATACTAAAGTGCATTGCCATGCCATGCCCTCGTCCAGGGTATCTTCCCAATCCAGAGATTTAACCCATATCTCTTTCCAGCCTGATAATCACCTTCCCATAGCCCTCCCAACATGCTCTAAGATTTCTGAATGCAGCAACAACCTGTCTCCTTCTGTGTGCCTCCCTTTTTACCCTGTCATCCTGGATGTTTATCTTCTTTTTGCAGACACTACACATTAACCCCTCATCTTCATCAGCACCCCAACTCTCTGTGTACCATCTTACTGGTTGCAACTCATTTATTCCCTAAAGGTGTGCCTCTCATAGCCCTCCCAGTGCAGACCCGGCTTGCTCTGAACACTTGCTCATCATCTGTGGCTTACCTGTACTACAGTAATTTCATGATTGCTTGGTGACTGTTGATCCGCATTGGCCTGCAAAATTCAGCCAATTCCTCTACCATTCAGTAGGCTGCAATCATCAAGGTCTGAACCTCAGTTCTCAGGAGGGAACTCTTCCAAATTTGTGCTTGTCTACCCTTTATTAGTCCCATAGATTATTTTACATTTTATGATCTTCCATCATAGCTTAATTCTCATGTATATCTTCCCCCATTTAAATCACTGTGTTGCCTCTACCAGATCTATACTGATATACCTGTTTTCAAATTTTTTATCGTTTTTCATTGGCGTTCAGCTTGCTGCTAAATCCATCCAATACAATTACCATTTAATTCTATTTTGAAATGCTAACACTTCATTTGCTGTAGTTTTAATCTATTGATTTGGATTTGCTATTTGCTTATGCAACGTGTATATCTTTTTCTTTGCTCCTTATGTATGTCTAGGAATTTTAGTTTATATGCTCAATATCGTTTGCATTATACACTGAGTTTTAGGTTGTCTTTCTTTAAGGAATGCTGTTCTTTGTTCTGGCATGCTTTATTCTATTGAGTTCTGGTCTGAGGCTTTGATTATTGTATCTAGGACTACCATAGCCTTCTTCATAAGAGACAGCCTTTTTGAGATCTCACCCTCCACGCAGGCTGTAGCCTCCAAGTAGCTCTTCTCTACTAGACCTCATCATTCCACACATACTTAGTTTAGTATCTGGCCAAAGATTCAAGGGACCCCATGCAGTTTTCTAGGTTTCTTCTCTATACAGTTTTCTTGTCTCTGGGACCTAGTTTCTCAACAAACCACCTCATCTACTTCAGTTCCAGTCTCTGTTTGCTCCACCCAGAGAGATCATTGCTCTCTGTTTGGGCTTCAGGTGACAGTGTTGGATGTTCAAAGTTCCTAGTCAGAAAGTAGAAGTTAATATTGAGCATACCTTATGTGTTTCCTTTCTTTCAATGTTCACAACCTCAATTTTCCAGCAAACAATTATTTCATATACATTTTTCAATTTTATAGCCTTTGTAAAATGGTAAGTAGTACTAGAAACATTTTTCTGATATTGTTGGAACTTGAAATTATTTTCCTTTAAAATGAGTTGTTGTTGTGTGTGTGTGTTTTAGACTTCCTATACCCAGACAAAATGCCACATTATAAAATAGAGGAAAACACAAAAGTATAGAAAAACCCGTTGGTGATTCCAATATTTGCAGATAATTATTTTACCCTTTATATTTCTGCTCTTTTAGTATATATGAATGCATATATTTGCATACAAGTATATATAAATAAAACTGAGTTTACCTAATATCTACTGTTTTTATAATCTGTTTTTCACTCCAACTTAATTATGAACACTTTTTCATGTCATGAAACAATTTTCCACAAACAACAGCAAAGCTTAATTTTAGACTACTAAATCCTTCCTGAAATGCAAACAGTACCAATAGATTTATAAATGGTTTAGTATCTGACACAATTTTGAAGATTTTCTTCAGAATTTAAATGAAAACATTTCAAGTGAATTAATCTAGAATTTACATATACTTGTTTTATTATTTTTCTTCTCATCTGAACTAGCATTTTCTTTATGATGTGTGTTCTAATTGCATTTGGAAAACTGAGCTAAGAGCACTGTAATTGGGTACTTTCCAGTGCCAGATTGGTGAAACTGCAGAGGTTTATGATACACAGTTCAACACATCAAACAGCCTGGTTTGGGTTCAGTGCCTAAGTTACCATGGCATCTTCCAAAAATCATAAAAACCTGCAATATAATTGCAGCTTTAAAGGGAGGAAGCTGTCCTCAATTCAGAAGTAATAAAAGGTCAATCTGTTTCATTGCTGCCTGCCTTAAAAATCTTTAGAATAGATTGAAAGGTATCTTCTCTCTCCTTTTCTCTTGTTTTTCCTCTCTTGCACATATATACCCATAGACTTAAGCGTTAAAATCATGGCAAATGGGTTTTTACATAAGTCCACATTTTTCAGTGTTTATAGGAAAGTGTAAATGAAAGAGTTCTGATGCTTCACTGCACAGAAGCCACCTCTGAACTAATTTCACAGGCAAGACCACAGCTGCTGTTCACCCAGCTTTGAATTGGCTCAATATATATCCTGTCTGTTTGGGTGGATGTTATTGACTTGCCTCATTTGTCTGTGATAACAGGATCTTTTTAGAGAAAGAAACAAAAGAAAGGAGTGGGGATGGAGGAAAGGAGGAGAAAGGGAAAAGCAATAATTTGAAATTGCTACACAGATCCAGCAGGATATCTCTCGTGGTGTCTCTGTTTCAATCAGACTTTTTGGTACCATGAATCTGTATGAGTGTATGGTGTAATAAACTACCGATTACCGCAAGGAATAAATTCAATTTTTCTCATATGGACACACCCAAAACACCAATAAGCCCATCCCTTTTACTTCAGGAGAAGTAACTGGACTTTTATATGGAGGATTTCTTTTCATTTAACTTTTATTCATGGTGTTTTGTTCCTAAGCACATTCTTTTATATGAGGACTGCTTATTTCATCATTTAATTTTGCTTTGCTCAAAGAAAATATCAACCCAAATTACTGAAAATGACATGATGCATCATCCAAGTTTAAAGAAGTCTCCATCGACTCAAGCAAAAAGACTCATATTTTTGTGGTGAAGATTAAATTCGCTAGAGACTACTGTCTATTCGATCATGAATCAGATGATGACATTCACAGGCTGTCAGATGGATAACATCATGCTAATTCCCATTTCAAGCTATGCCCTAAACTCAATATTTTAAAACATATTCTGTAGACTCTTGATTAATTCTTGAAATAGAATCAAAGTATAATGAATCATTTTCCTTATGCTTTTTTCAAACTTGATACGAATGTTTGTATTAAATGCATTTATACATAGACATGCACGCATGTTACAAAAAGAAATCAGTCACCACCCACATCACTCAAATGTTAGCTAGAATGACCTGTCTTTTAAGATATACTTGGGATAGATTACATTTCATCTTCCATAATCTGTGAAAAGTCTTCACATTTCCTAAGAACCCTGCAAATTCTTAGGATAATTAAGATTTTGTGATCACCTCTGTGTTGGTGATTCAGTTCTGTTTGACCCTTTTCCCATTCACATGTATGATGTCACATACATATGGCCTTGCCCATTCATCTCAGTTCTTCCTCCCTTCTTTCTAGGTGCTGGAGGTCCCAGAGCTCACCTCCTGACCTCTTCTCTCTCTGCCCTCATTTCTTGTCACCTCCTGTAGCACATGTCCTTAAATACTAGCCATAGGCTGATGTATTAGTGTCCTACGGCTGCTGTAACAAATTACCAACAGTTTAGTGGCTTAAAACAACAAAACTTTGTTCTCTCACAGTTCTGGAAACCAGAAGTTCAAAATCAGTGTCACTGACTTGAAATCAGAGTCTACAGAGCAGTGCTCCCCCCCGGTGGCACCCCCAGGGGAGAGCCCTCTTGCCCCTCCCGGTTTCTGGGGTTACCCGTGATCCTTGGATTGTGACTTCATTGCTACAGTCTTTGCCTCCCTGGCCACATTGCTTCCTCCTCTTCTGTGAGTGGGAAATCTCCCTCTTCCTTTCTAACAAGAGCACTTGTGATGGCATTTTGGGTCCACCTAGATAATCCACAAGAGTCCCTCCATCTTAAGGTCCTTGATAACATCCACAAATACACTTCTTTTTTAGAAGATGACATTTACTGGTGCCAGCCATTAGGACCTGACATTTTTTTAGCTTACTAGAGCTAATAATTCAAAATCCCTTATCTACAACACTATGTTTCAGCTCTCAAATTAGGATAATTGGATTGATTTGAGTCCACCAGGTCTCTTGTGATACCCCTGTGACCTCATTTCTCACCATCCTCCCACGTGTCCAGTGTGCTCAAGGCACATCAGCCTCTCTGGTCTTCTCTTCTCAGGGACTTGGACCTTGCTTCCTCACCTCACAGAAATCTCTGCTCAAATGCCACCTCCACTGAGAAGCTGTCTTTAACCACCTTGTCTTCCACTTCATCTCCCTCCTTATTGCTTTTTTCTTCTTCTCCCTCACCTTCCTCTCTTCTCATCATCCTTCCACATCTGCCAAGCATCTCCTTTTCCTGCAAAATCACTTTCAGTTCCAAAAGGAAACTTCTAAGTTCACAGTAAGCATTTCACAATAAACAAAATACATAAGAAGGTTTATGGACATAATTATGGCAATAGATTAAAGTTATTACTGGCTAATTAACAACCCAATTATCATATAACATTTCATGCATTTATAAAAGTGAAAGACATATTACAAAAACAAGCCACGGATATCATTATGAGGAACAATATATAGTTTCTCCCAGTCTATTTTTTAAGATATTTCTGTATTGACAGAGCCAGCCCTAGACACAACTAAAGTAGGCAAAAATAATTGAAAGTGAAAGTGAAGTTGCTCAGTTGTGTCCAACTCTTTGCGATCCCATGGACTGTAGCCTACCAGGCTCCTCAGTCCATGGGATTTTCCAGTCAAGAGTACTGGAGTGGGGTGCCATTTCCTTCTCCAAAAAATATTGTGCACCTTTGAACGCCTAGTGTTAACCCTTTCTGAATTTTTTATTGTGGGATACTTCTGACAGAGACCCTGTGTAACTACAGAGGTCACACATCCACAAAGTCAGACCTGGACAAGTGGTTTCCCAAGATTCCCTAAAGTGTTACATTTTTGTGCTATTTGCTTTTTTTAAACTTTTGTGGGGGAAATATAGATTCTTAAGAACTTGCAAAAATAGGACAAAGAGGTCTCCCTATAATCTTCATCTTATTTTTTTCAATAGGAATTTTTAAAAGTTAGCAACTAAAGGAATGGTTTTCCTTGCTGTTGAGTTTAGCACACCTGCAGTCTGGGAACTGTTGTTAGTTCCCTCAGATATTGGGCCTGGAAGACCTTCCCTGACCAGCAGACAGTGGTGCCCTTGCTCTCTATTTCTAGAACATCCTGAACTCACCTTATCAAAGAATCCAACAGATGGCACCACAAATGCTGGCTTGTTTCCCTCTTATCACCAGTGCATGGCCTATGAGAAAAGACGGAATGTGTCTGTTCTCTCTTAGATGATTTCAAGACTGGTAAACTCCTGGCACAAAGCAAGTACCCAATGAACATGTAAGGCCACAAGCAAGCAAGTAACCCAACTGGCTGGCTATATTGTAAGGCCAAAGGATGATCAAAATCAAACTGCTTTTTATTTAATATTCTTGTTTTATTGCAGTCCAGATTTGCAAGCATTCTGCAGATGCAATCTGTAAAAGTTAGCTCGAATTTATGTTAGTAGTTTGAAATTCACAATTAAAAAGATGAAACAGATGTTCAGGAATTTGGATGGTGTGGGGCTTGATTGTAAATATCAAGCTGAGTACCAGTGACAAATCTTGTATGGTCTCTTCTTGGAAGTTTGCAGCAATGATTTTTAGACTGAGGGAGATATAAAGAAAAAAATAAGATCTATGATTCTTTTAGTGGCTTAAAAATTATTAAGATCTGATAAAAAGCAGGTTTTAGGCTTTGTGAGCCATTATACTGCCTGAGCAGGAAAGATGATTTTTTCACATTAACTTCCTCTTATTGTGAGCGAAACAAGTGAAAGTTCAGATGAGCTATTTTTTAATTTATTCTCAAGGGGAATTCATAGTCTTTATCTACTTGTCACCCAAAATGTACCACAGCCACCTCACTTTTAAACAAGGGCTAGAAGATCGATGTCTCCTGGAGCAGGTCTTTGCTGACTGGGAGAAACACAAAGCATACAGCAAAATCACAATTTGTGTTGCCATCAAGAGTTAACAACATCTCTTCTCCAGGTTAGTATTGTTTTGGATAATCATGGTGCTATCCTTATGTGACTCCGAGCAGGACAAATCTGGGTTTTAAAGAATTGATTGTTGCTTTGACTTTTTAGAGCTATTCATTTCTAAAACCCAGAGCAAGACCCTGTAGTTACAAACTTAAGTGAACCAGACAATTGGATAAATATACACACAAAGAACCAGACCCACTGAGCTCAAAAACGGCTCCACTTTGTAACCCTATAATTTATAACTTGCATAGCTACAAAAGGGGCAGTGGATCCTAAATTACCCTTTTTTTTTTTTTTTTTCATGTTGAAATCACTGTGCATAAAGTCATCTCTTAGACTGAGAAGCCAGAGAGTGGCTGGTGTTATTTCTTCCTACATTTAGAATGGTTTCTGAAAAGATTATTGCTGGGTGACCCAGCACCTCTCACACTGATTCAAGCATTATCAGCCTTCAGTTAAGGGTTGCTGCCACTCCCAGCCACTCCTGGTTCCTCAGGCTTGCTGCATAATCAGCATGAGGTTTATTGTGGAAACCAAACCACCCTATGGCTGACGGCTGGGTGCCAGCGTCTCCTATCAGCTTTGCTGCCTCCCAGTTAATGACAGCTACGCAGCCACCTCCAAATTGCCTCCCTGTGTCCTTGAGAGACTTTCTCCTGGTTCCCCCCTCACCACAGTACTCATATGGGTGGATTCAAGAGGCTCAGGGTCCGCTACTCTTATGCTTTATTGATGATTGGACCATATTATTTACTTCCTGCTCTTTCTCTCCACACAGATTTAGATTGGTAAATGCAGCGAGTTCCTAGTTTAGAACAGGACTGTGTTTCAAAGTTTACTTGTAAATCTATTGGAAATTCAAGAAGATATTTCTCTAGAAACAAGGGGGAAAAAATAGCTGATTAAGTCGTGCAGGCATCCTGTAAGAAAGGCCAAGTGGTAGAACTGAAACAATATAGCTCTTCAATGAAAAAGAAAACACTGACAATGAAGCACAAGTGTTGTATTTCAAGCTACATATGATAAATTGGGCCCCAGACTGTATAACCCCATTCACAGCAGCCAGATGAAAGAAAGTAGGAGAGGCCTGGGTCCCTAGTCATGTGGACGTAGTAGGGGAAAAATCTAGTGAGGTTGAGAAAAGACATGGAAAGAAAATGAAACAGCAGAGGATACAACATGAGCTGCTGTGGATGTGTCAGGGGCAGTGTGGACGATTTCAGGACAGCTACGTGCCTGCTGTCACCTGAACACGCTGTGGCCAGTAACCGTGGCGGCGAAGTGAGTCTAGAGAGGATGGGGGAGCCAGCAGCCCGCCTCTATCGGGTGACCGCCAAGAAAGCAAGTGTGTTCTGATCTAGCAAGAAATATTCTCTTACCAAAGCCTGTTTTTAGTACAGGGTTTCCCCAACTTTTCTGATCATGAGAATCACTTGAACCACTTGCCAAAATGCAGATTCTCAGGTCTTCCTTTGAGACTAACTGACTCACAATCTCATAATTATGAGGATTACCAATCAGTGCACAGCCACACCAGTGATGGAAACGCCACTTCACTTCTTTGGTTCTCTTTAAAGCTCATCAACCCATCACATTATGAGAAAAACAAAAGACAAATCCGAAAGGAGAGACACTCTACAAGCTATCTCATCAGTACTTCTCAAAACCGTCAAAGTAAAGGCATGTCTGAGAAACCGGTTTCCTGTTGAAGACGTATAGTTGGATCTTATTTTTTCAATCGGCTTTCTAACAGTCTCTCTCCTTTAGTTAGTGTATTTATTTATTTGTAAAAATGATAATTGTGGGTTTGTAAAATACTGATTTATTTGGCTGTACCAGGTCTTAGTTATAGCATTCGGAATCTTCAATCTTTGTTGTGGCATGGGGGAATTTTAGTTGTGGTATGTGGCATCTAGTTTCTGACCCAGGACTGAACCCAGCCTCCCTGCTTGGGAGTGTGGAGTCTTGGATACTGGACCACAGGGAAGTCCCTAGGTAGTGTATTTAAGCCATTCACATTTAAAGTGATTGTCGGGATAGTTGGATTAATATATATCATGCTTGTAATTTTTCTCTTCGTCTGTTCTTTGCTTCTTTCTCTGTATTCTTCTCCTTTCTTTAGTTTTGATCAAGCACTTTACTCGCTTCTGTTTTATGGTCTCCTAAGCATATCAGTGGGCATCCCTGGTGGCTCAACGGTAAAGAACCCGCTTGCCAATGCAGGCTTGATCCCAGGGTCAGGAAGAACCCCTGGAGAAGGAAATGGCAACCCACTTTAATATTCTTGCTTGGGAAATCCCATGAACAGAGGAGCCTGGTGGGCTATAGTCGATAGGGTTGCAAAAGAGTTGGAAATGAGTTAGCAACTAAGCAACAGCAGAAGTGGAAGCAGTGACAGATTTTATGTGCTTAGTTGCTCAGGTGTGTCCAACTCTTTGTGACCCCATGGACTGTAGCCCACCAGGCTCCTCTGTCCATGAGGATTCTCCAGGCAAGACTACTGGAGTGTGTTTCCATGCTCTCCTGCAGGGATCTTCCCAACCCAGAGATCGAACCCAGGTCTCCTGCATTGCAGGCAGATTCTTTACCTTCTGAATAACCAGGGAAGCCCAAACAACAAAAAATATCAATTATACTCTTAAATTTTTTTCTTTAGTGAAACTCAGTTATTGTATCAGTAAAATGGAATACTTCCTAGATTACAGACTTCTTGTGAGAATTAGAAATAGTGCAACAAGCCCTATATTAACTTCTCATTCCTCCTGTTACATTAAATAGCTGATGCTTATGGAATACTTGGGCTGGATGTGCTCAAGCACTAAGTCTGTACTGGCTTATTTCATCTACATACAGTTTATTGAGATAGATACTAATTCTTTATAAATGAAGAAAGGAGGCATAGAGAGGCTAAGTAACTTGCCTCGGGTCACACAGCTGGGATTTGACAGAGGTGGCATTTGAACCCAGTTAATGTTGCCAGAGAGTCATGCTCACTTTCTACACTCCAAAGGAATTTCCATAGTGTGTTTAAAAGACAGTGAGCAGGTTAATTTGATTTATAAGTGAATTTGCTTTGGGGTAAATTTGAAGAAAGACTAGTATATATTCAAAATACATTAAACTGAATAATAATAGAGGATAGAGATCTTTTTGGAAGTAATGTCTGTATAAAATTTAAAAATACAGTTGTTTAAAAATCTGGGTACATGGGACTTTCAGCCAACTGAAATAAATTGACCTTTAACTGGAAAATTTGTATCTGGATCTTTCCCAGGAAATCCAAGCTGGTATTCAGCCTTTTTTGCAATTTGTATTATATAATCTTATGTGTTTACTAGAATAAATTATAAATGCTGAATTTGTTTAAAATATTCTGAATCTGAGAAGTTTCCTTTGTATTTTCTTTAACCTGTAAGCCTAGTTGGGCATATTAATTAAGGAAAGATATTTTAAGTGAATCAGCTATTTTTGCCCAATGTGATAGCATGTCATTTTGAATTGCTTTCTTAAATGATTAATCCATAAGGCTTTACTACAAAGAAGAAATGTTGAAACTTACATAAGGCTGTTGAAACTTATATAAGTTCTGTTTTTAACTAAATATTTAGAAAATCCTCTACACAGAAATCAGTTGGTTATGCTTTTAATTTCAATATGAGCACACGATTACACATTATTTGCTGCTTAGGTAATAGTCATAGTTATCTCTCCATTATGTTTATAATACCTTTTGAGATTACTATTCATTATTAAAGCATTCTCTAATGGGATTAAAAACTCAACATTAAGAGATTTTTGAGAACTCTTAAATGCAAAAAAAAAATTATTAAAGATGCTGAACTGAAAAACTGTCTGGCAAGGCAGCAAATTGTCAAAACTAAAATCCCTTTGCAGTAGCCATTTATGTTTTATTTGCCATTCCACTGCAAACCATGTAAAAGCAGATGCCTAATCAGATGGCAAGATTTCTATGTGTTTGGATAAGGATAAATATATAAAGACTAAAATTGGTTTCAAAAGCACTCTGAATAATTATCTAAAATCAAAATGCTTTTTGTACTTAATGGAATAATATTCTCCTAATAGAGTTTTTCTGTTGCTTACTGTTTAGGGAATTCCAAAAGACTTTCCTATATCCAAAACATTATTGGAGTTCCTTCAATGAGACCTGGGATGCAATCTGTTCAGATACCTTCATTATACAAAAGAGCCATCACTGTAAAATGTATGGCTCCATCATAACCTAATACAACACAGTGATTTGCAATATGGTGATTACCACTGTGATTTGATTCATTAATTCTCAGTAACAGTTGTTAATCAGCTCATTAAGCAAGTATTGTACAGAAGATTTCATCCAGGGGAACCTCTTAAAAATCACTAAATGTCTTCTTTTGTATGGGGAGGAAAGAGGAAATAGGTTTAATGCCAGAGGAGTAGCCTAAAAATATGGCAGTTTTTCAACTATAACAAAGTTTTAAATAATTATACTTTCATAAAACTGTAACTTCTGGGCACTTTGTGCCTTCTCCAGAAATGTGTTCACAGCTAGAAAACTCCTCCCATTTGCCTTCCCTGTATTCTGCAACTATTTCATTATTGAGATGTAGAAAGGGATTCAATGCTACATTTTACACCTTACCAGCATCCTCCTGCTTTTTCTTTCTTCTATAGAGTGCAATTTAATAATGTATTTCAGATATTTGAGATCTTGAGGATTAAACTTAAATATAATTTTAGTATTGTATTAGTTGATTTTCAGCAACTTAGTTTTTCTTGAGACATGCACTATGTGAATGCCTATGAGTGATAAGCAAGTTACAGTTCTTTGATGATAATAAAAATTCCCAACTTATTCCCAGCTCACAAAGAAGTTTCAAGGGCATGATTTAATTTGACCCATATAAAACCTGAAAGGGTGTTACTACTAGCCTAATACTTCCCACAAGAAACCTAAAGTTCAAGTCAAGTGACTTGTCCACGTTGAAAAGTTTGCATGGTCAATGTTGTATAGTTTATATACAATAAAACTATTGTATATAAAATAAATCAACAACAAGATCCTACCATAGGAATCTATATTCAGGAAACTATATTCAATATCTTATAATAAACTATAATGCAAAATGACATGAAAAGAATATATATATATGTATAACAATTGTTGAATACCAGAAAATAATACATGATTGCAAATTAACTACATTTCAATTTTTAAAAGGAATAAAAAGAAAAGTTTGTATGTTCACATATTATAATGACAAATTCATGCTTTTATGAGTACAACATGAATTTTTCTCAATAACTATGCTAAAGATAGCAGTCTCCCTAAGAAATGTCTTATCCGTACCTGAAGCAGGTTTTAAGCCCAAGGGTAACAGAGATCTTGTTAATGCTTAGTGGGGGAAGTGGTATAAATTGAAACTTAAAGAAGAGCTTCTCTGCAACGTTATTTACTTTTGAAAGCACAACTGTGTTTACATTTTCCCAATACACTGTAAAGTCATCTGTCTAGGGTCAAGCAACCAAATGACTGAGTAGGCTTATTGAATTAGAGCCAATCAAGCACGTACCTGAAATTATTCCACTAGAACTCTGATACCAGCATCTTTACCATAGTAGGTGCAACGGCTCATGAAGCATGATGAGGGCTTGAAGTGTTTCCCTTCTGGAATGAGGAGACAGCTTCTTCTAATTGCTTGCCCAGCCACATACTGTGTGATCCACCAGGCCGCTCCCATCTCTTAAGTGGTCTAAGGACTGACACTGAAAATAAGCTGATGATTTGCATGAGAAACAAGATATTGATGAATTCCAGAGAAATCCACTCATGTATAAACCAATCCAAATAGGCATTTGCTAATACAATTTAATTTCCGGTTCCCCTGTATCGATTGAACTGATCAGTATTAATTCAGATTTGTTGGTGGCTGGACCTATTGTGTGTTAGTTCTGCTCTTTATCAGCTTGTTAATTTCAGTGACTAGTATCTCAAACATTGCAAATGAACAAATTAAAATATTCATTCTTAACAGTGTAAGTGTGTAACATTACTTTAACATGTTTTAAATAAACAGACAACATCACATTCACAAACATACACTCTTCTTGCCCAAAGAATTTCAACCTATGCGTACGAGGCACAAGTTTTTATGTTAACAAAATCAAAATAGTAACAACACTGTTGGAAAAACCAGCCTCCCAATGTTGATGAGGATCATGTTTCTACAACCTTTTGAAATCACACCATATCCAACTCTGTCCCCAAATATAACTTTAATGGAAGAAGAAAGCCACAGTTTCTCATCAGGCTCAATAGCGCGCTGTCAATTTTTTAAAAGAAAAAAAAAAAAGATAATGTTAAAATTTCCTAAGTGGCAACTGAACATCTCCTTTTGTATTTCTATATTCCATTTGCTGCACTGGCATTACATTTTGTCCTCTACCTTATAGATGTGGCTGTTCCCCTTGACTCTTGTTCAAACTAAAAGGATAACCTTTTGTAGAGTAGACTTTGGGAAATTCTGTCTTAGAGGAATAGTCCATCAAGAAACTAATTTTTATTTCCTTATTGTGCCAGAGATGCCACTGGCCACAAAATTGCAGCGGTGGATAATTCTGGTATCTGAATCTCATAGAGTAACTGAGCAAGTACAGTTCAGTTCAGTCACTCAGTCCTGTCCGACTCTTTGCAACCCCCTGCAGCATGCCAAGCCTCCCTGTCCATTACCAACTCCTGGAGTTTATTCAAACTCATGTCCATTGAATCGGTGATGCCATCCAACCATCTCATCCTCTGTCGTACCCTTCTCCTCCCACCTTCAATCTTTCCCAGCATCAAGGATTTTTCAAATGAATCAGTTTTTCACATCAGGTAGCCATAGTATTGTAGTTTCAGCTTCAGCATCAGTCCTTCCAATAAATATTCAGGACTGATTTCCTTTACGAGTGACTGATTGGATCTCCTTGCAGTCCAAGGGACTCTCAAGAGTCTTCTCCAACACCACAGTTCAAAAGTATCAGTTCTTCAGTGCTCAGCTTTCTTTATAGTCCAGCTCTCACATCCATACATGACTACTGGAAAAACCATTGCTTTGACGAGACAGATCTTTGTTGGCAAAGTAATGTCTCTGCTTTCTAATATACTGTCTAGGTTGATCATAGCTTTTCTTCCAAGGAGCAAGCATCTTCTAATTTCATGGTGGCAGTCACTATCTGCAGTGATTTTGGAGCCCCAAAAATAAAGTCTGTCACTGTTTCCCCATCTATTTGCCATGACGTGATGGGACCAGATGCCATGATTTAGTTTTCTGAATGTTGAGTTTTAAGCCAACTTTTTCACTTTCCTCTTTCACTTTCATCAAGAGGCTCTTTATTTCTTCCTTGCTTTCTGCCATAAGGGTGGTGTCATCTGTGTATATGAGGTGATTGATATTTCTCCCAGCAATCTTGATTCCAGCTTGTGCTTCCTCCACTCCAGCGTTTCTCATGATGTACTCTGCATAGAAGTTAAATAAGCAGGGTGACAATATACAGCCTTGACGTACTCCTTTTCCTATTTGGAATCAGTCTATTGTTCCATGTTCTGTTCTAACTGTTCCTTCCTGACCTGCATACAGATTTCTCAGGTGGCAGGTCAGGTGGTCTGGTATTCCCATCTCTTTCAGAATTGTCCACAGTTTATTGTGATCCACACAGTCAAAGGCTTTGGCGTATCCAATAAAGCAGAAGTAGATGTTTTTCTGGAACTCTCTTGTAAAGTATATTTAGGTTATTGTGAAAATAGTCAGATTCAGACAACAAACCTATAGGATTTTTTTTCTGCGACTTGGTGAGTGGAGCAAAGAGATTAAAACATGTTTTTCTACTCTGGGCAATCAAATCAAGATGACTTTGTGAATGTAATGGCTCAGAGATAGTTTGTCCTTGCATGAAATTCAGTATGTTTTCCTCATGAATCAGGAAAGGAAAAGGATAAATGGTCATGGAGTGGGAGAACTTTTATTTATTCTATTTAAAATCTTTACCTCTTGAAGACAAATATTATGGCCTAGATAAAATAATGGAAAAGGTGCTTTGCATTCTGGGTCTTCTTCTGGCACATTCTTGGAGAGACATCTTCAACATCAGGAGGCATAGTCCAGCTTGTTTATTATATCTACAAAGATGGCATAATTTAACCTATCTAGTTAGCATTATAGACTCAAAATACAAATTATATGTTTATCACAGCTATTTTAATAAGACCATTAAAACTTGTAGGCCAATATCACCTGAGATGACAAATACAACAACTTACCATTTTTTATTCTTATAATCTGTCTGTAAACGGTCAGTCTAAGCCTAAATGGACGGTATGTTGTTACTAGAGATACTGGGTTTAAACTTTGGGAAAAAAGAGCCCAGAGATCTATGACTAGAGCAGGAAGTTTAGATGAGATTAAAGATAGGATCTGTAGATGAGATTAAGTGAAATGCATGTTAGTCCCTCAGTCCTGTCTGACTTTCTTCAACTTCAGGGACTGTAGCCCACCAGGCTCCCCTGTCCATAGGGTTTTCCAAGAAAGAATACTGGAGTGGGTTGGCATTTCCTCCTCCAGAGATTCTTGTCAACCCAGGGATCAAACCCATGCCTCCTGCATCTCCTGCATTGGCAGGAGATTCTTTACCACTGAGCCAGTGGGGAAGCCCAAGTAACAATAATTACCTCCATTTCAGAGACGCTATAACTAAACTTATCTAGGTTATTTGATAATTTGCTGGGATGGTTATAGATAAGGAGCCCTTGATCAATTAAAACTAAACCTTCAGTTAGTCATGGTTCACTGTGCTTCTACTTTTAGGAAAAATAGGTCAGTCATAAGAAAACAAGCTGAGATCAAAGGTTTAGTTAAAAGACAATTTTTAGAATTCACTCTGTTTTTCTAAATCATCAAAAAGGAATTCATTTTATATCAAATTGTATTCATCCTCAGCCAACAAAAGTTCATAATGTATTTTGAGTGATTCTCCACAAGGGAAGAAACACAATGCTGTATTAGTGAGGAACCTTTTGGATATAAGTCACAGAAAATCCAACCCAAATTGTCTCATGCTTCCCAGGCAGCCCTAGTGGTAACGATCCCACCTGCCAATGCAGAAGAGATAAGAGAGGCAGGTTTGATCCCTGGGTTGGGAAGATCCCCTGGAGGAGGGCATGGCAACCCACTCCAGTATTCTTGCTTGGAGGATCCCATGGACAGAGGAGCCTGCTGGGTTACAGTCCAGAGGGTCACAAAGAGTTGGACACAACTGAAGTGGCTGAGCACAACTAAACCTCAGGTGGATCAAGAAAAGTCAGATCCAGCTTATGGGGACCTGTGCTCTGTCTTTTGGCTTAACATTTATTCATTTGACTTGACCTTCAGACCTTGACTTGTGACAGAAACAGCTGCCAGCAGCCCCATAACCAGCTTCTCCCAAGTTCAAATCCACAGGAAAGAGTGGATACTTCTTTCCTAGCAATGAGGACAGCCTCAGATTACATGTGATTGGCTCAAAGAGAGTCTCTGCCTAGCTTGGATGACTTTTGGATTGGCCAGAATTGGGACAGCAAAGCAATAAATCTCCACTAAAATTATTCATTATTCTTTGGGTGCAGTGATAAAGGAGCTCATTGACTTGGCTTTTATGGGTATCTTTATCTTTACACAATGCCTGGCATGTAGTAGATACTCAATAAATGTCTCCTTAACTGAACTTGAACTTTTTCATTAGTTAATGAATATAAAAATTCTAAATCTCTTGGGGGAAAAGAAGCCTGACCTTAAATTGATAGCAAAATACCCCAGTAGAAACAGATCAAAGTCAGTGATTGTATGGGATCAGAACACTGTGTCTTAAAGTGCTTTCCATGGAACATTATGTCCTTAAAATGTTCTGTAAGGAAGTGAGATTGGGAAATAGATGATTGCCACATCCCTCTCTTATAGATTCCCAACAATTACAACCATAGTAAGAATCCCAAGAATCTATGGATAATAAGGACCACTTCCCATTATTATTCAAGTTTCTCAAATTGGGAGGCAATAGGCTAGAGTTTTACAAAGTAAGGCTACAGATATGACTGCTAGGGGGCTTGGCTTACATGGGGAATAGTGGGTTTTTGGACACATGATGACCTCAAGGAAATTTTTTTCAAATAAGACAAATGTTCAGAAGTAGGGAATTGGCTTAATTACTGAAGAGTGGAACACTACAAGGCCACAAAAATCATAAACATTTATATTTGCTGTCAGGAAAAAAGCCAGTGGTATATAATGTACATGGAGCAGGTTATAAAATAAATGTCTGTTGTCTTACTGCATTTTCTTTATAAAAAAAATAGATACTTGTATGCAAAAAAGTATCTGAAGTTGTACAACGATAAGGTAACAAATGAGGGGGTAGTTATTTATGGTAAAATTTTACTTTCTTTTTTGAACTTCTTTGCATCTTCAGGATGTGGGTATGTGCATGTGTAAAAATTTTTGAGTTATTTTAACTTGTTCAAAACTTACTGTAAGTATTATCATACTACTTCTCAAGCTTTTTCCCTTTCTAATTTGAACATTAGTTAGTGCACTTTTAACATCATGAGAAATTTCAAACTCATAAGCCTTTATTCTTTTCTCAAAAATAAAGCTACTTCTAGGTGCTACAGAAGTCAAAAAAAAAAAAAAAAAGGATTGTAGGCAAAGCACTTCAAAAAGTCCTCAATCGATTCATTTTTTTCAGCTGCCTCAGTACCAGATTTCAATAGACTACATGAATCAGGACAACTTGACATTAACATCAGTCCAATAGAGATGTCAAAAGTATAGGGTGCAATTAGGAGCTGGAAAATAACAAAGTGATGGAATATCATCAAATCACATCAGAGATTATAATAGCACTTGACACCAGCCACCTAATGAAGCTGATTGAACTATTCAACAGCTTTTATTTCAGAGATAAAAGGATGGAGGTGGTGCAGGGAGGACCTTCCTGGGCAATAGAAAGATGGAATCAGTGACAGAATACCCTCAAAAGGAGCTCTCTTCAAAATGCTGAGTTGGAATAATGCCGCATGCCCTTGGGTCAGTATAGGCTTGAACTCTGCACTATCAGGTCAAAGATGAACCAGGCAGCAAGACAGGATGCTTAGATCCACATCTGGGAAATCAGATCAGGTCTATCAACTATGATGAAAGACTCTAAAGACAGTCGAAGCATCTCTCTCCTAGTCTCATTTTTTTTTTTTTCTACATCTGCTATCTTATCTGGATAAAGATACAGGCAGATGCTGCTACGGAAATTGCCTTGCATTAATTCCAAATGAAAAGGAAATAACAAAGCCTTGGTAGGAGTCAAATCAGCAAAAGTGTGTTGGGATCAGTTCTTACCTAGAAGTCAAATAGCTCTTGGGTGAGCAAGTGCTGAAAAGACATCTTTCCTTTAATAGTTTATTATTAAAATTTTTGAATATAAAGTTGAGAAAATAATACAGTGAGCACTAATACACCCGCAACCTAGATACAGCAATCGTTTGATCATTTGAGTTAGGGATTAAGATTATTTTGGTAAACTACATTTTTCACTTTGTAATTAGCAAGTTATCTGTGACTCTGTATATAGATCCTATGCAACTATCCTACTGGGCTTCCCAGGTGACTCAGAAGTAAAGGAACCACCTGCCAATGCAGGAGACACAGGAGATGTGGGTTTGATCCCCGGGTCAGGAAGATCTCCTGGAGAAGGAAATGGCAACCCACTCCAGTATTCTTGTCTGAAAAAAATCCCATGGACAGAGGAAACTGATGGGCTATAATCCATGGGATCACAAAAGAATCAGACATGACTTAGTGACTAAAACAACAACAAATCCTACTATAATAGATATTTTCTCCATTGATGATTGGTACCTGAATCAATTATTTATTAGGAGATTCAAAGAGGGAATTTCTACTTCTATCATCATTTCTACATTTATTTGGATGATAAAATTGAAGGATATAAAAGAACTCAGGGTTTTTACAATGCAGCATGAACAATGCCCAGACCATAGGAGATCAGTCAACATGAAAAAATGGAAAAGATGACCACGTCTCAGAAGAGGTAATTGTGGAGATAAACCCTGAGATTCTGGAATTACAGGTAGGAGTTATAAAGCAACTATTACAATTATTAGGAACATATATAAATATAGCTATGATAAACAAATAAAAACTCTTAACAGAGGGATAGAAACTGTTTTTAACTATTGAAAAGAATGAAAAAAGAAAAACAAACTTGGAAGACTTACTACAATTAAGAGGGTAAGATACTGGCATGTGAATATATATCTAGAAGAAGGGAACAAACATCTAGGAGAATGGAAAAAATCGGGTTGCTTTGGGGATGAAAATGTTATAAAGTTAATTTGTAATGATAGTTGCATAACTCTGTAAACTTATTAAAATTCATTACCTTGTATGAAAGTGAAAGTGAAATTCACTCAGCTGTGTGCAACTCTTTGTGACCCCATGGACTATACAGTCCATGGAATTCTCCAGGCCAGAATACTGGAGTGGGTAGCCTTTCCCTTCTCCAGGAGATCTTCCACCCAGGGATAGAACCCTACCAGCTGAGCCAAAAGAGAAGTCCCTTAGCTTGTAGAGTTACCTTGTATAGTTAAAAAGAATGACTTCTATTACGTGTAAGTTCAGTTCAGTAAGTTCAGTTCAGTCACTCAGTCATGTCTGACTCTTTGCGACCCCATGAACCACAGCAAGCCAGGCCTCTCTGTCCATCACCAACTCCCGGAGTTCACTCAAACTCACATCCATCGAGTCGGTGATGCCATCCAGCCATCTCATCCTCTGTTCTCCCCTTTTCCTCCTTCCCCCAATCCCTCCCAGCATCAGAGTCTTTTCCAATGAGTCAACTCTTCGCATGAGGTGGCCAGAGTACTGGAGATTCAGCTTTACCATCATTCCCTCCAAAGAAATCCCAGGGCTGATCTCCTTCAGAATGGACTGGTTGGATCTCCTTGCAGTCCAAGGGACTTTCAAGAGTCTTCTCCAACACCACAGTTCAAAAGCATCAATTCTTCAGCGCTCAGCTTTCTTCACAGTCCAACTCTCATATCCATACATGACCACAGGAAAAACCATAGCCTTGACTAGATGGACCTTTGTCGGCAAAGTAATGTCTCCGCTTTTCAAAATGCTATCTAGGTTGGTCATAACTTTCCTTCCAAGGAGTAAGCGTCTTTTAATTTCATGGCTGCAGTCACCATCTGCAGTGATTTTGGAGCCCCCCAAAATAAAGTCTGACACTGTTTCCACTGTTTCCCCATCTATTTCCCATGAAGTGATTAAACTGTACCTCAATAAAGACATTTGAAAAAGACTTAAATGTAAGTTCAAGAACTGAAAATACAATTTAAAAAATGATGCATTGGTGATGGCGAAAGAAATCAGTGAGCTTGGAGATACATCAATAGAAATTTTCTAACAATAGGAAAAGAAAAAGAAAAAAATTAACAGACCCTCAGTACCTGTTGATTAATATCAAAGAATGATAGAAATCCCAGAAACAGAGGAGAGAAAATGAGTGAATCTTAGAAAAAATAATAGCCATAATTTTCTAAATATGATGAAAGACATAAATTACAAATTCAAGAAGCTGAGTGAATCTCAAGCTAACTAGATGCATAAATACAAAGAGCTACATTATATCTTAGACACGTCAGACTGCTGAAAATCAAGATAAAGGGAAAAACTTGAAAACAAAAATTTGTTGCCAGGAAAACAATAATATAGAAAAAAAAAAAAGGAATCAATAGTCTTCTCATTAAAGAAAGTCAAAGCACAGTGGAAAAATATCTTCAAGGTGGTAGATGGAGTAGAGGGGAAACCAAAACCCCAAATTCTATGCACAGCAAAAATATCTGTCATAAATTTAAACATAGAGAAATTTGCATGTAAATCAGGGTTAAGAGAATTCATTATCATCAGACCTGTACTGCAACCAATTGTAAAAGGAAGTTGTTCAGGTTTAAGTGAAATGAAGGAAAGTGACATTTTCAGAGAAAATAAAAATAATGATAAAAATATGGTAAATATTGAAGAAAAATTTCTTCTCAATATCTTTAAAATTGTAGGTTACTTAACAAACACTTAATTGTATTTATAATATACATTAATGTAATAAATAAGTCAAACACAGCAAAAAAGATTATGTGAAAGATAGACTTACATCATTGGGCATTAAGTAATACAATGTTGATTCTAAAATCCTGTTAAAATTTTAAAAGATTATTGTAATCTCTATTGCAATTGCTAAAAATCATGCAAAGAGGTATAGTGTTATAAAAAGCTAATAGACAAATTTAAGTGTTAAAATAATTATTTAACACCAAAGATATCCAGAAAAGAAGAAAAGAGGAACAAAAAGTGGATGGAAACCAAAAACAACAGCAAAACGTTAGACATAAATCCAAACATATAGTAAATGTTAAATGACTAAGCCCTTAAATGTCAGAGATTAACAGAACGGAAGAGCAATACTCCACCATATGCTGCCTATAACAGATACACTTTAAATATAAAGATACAAATAGCTTGAAAGTAAAAGGGTGAAAATACACATTTGCAAACACTAAGCATGAGAATTATTCCATGAGCATATGAATGTGAGATAAAATAAATTTCAAGACAGAGAGTATTATCAGAGGTAAGAGAGATATTCTGAAATGACAAAAGGATAAATTCCTCTGGGAGATATAACAATTATAAGCATATGTGCAATAACAAAGCTTCAAAATACATGAGGCAAAATTTTCCAGATAATTAAAGGAAGAAATAAATAAAAATCATGGATGAAGATTTTAAATAACACCTGTGTGAGCAATTGATAAATGAGAAAAAGTATCAAGAATGAATTTAAAGACCTGAAAATTCACTGTCAACCACAATGACTTAATTGATTTTTTCCCTAAACCTTTTCTTTAATTTTGTTTTTATTTTTTAAATAAAATTGCATATATTTAAGGCATACAACATGATGATTTGATGTACATATATGCATATATATATATTGAAATGATTACTACAGTCAAATGAATCAACATATCACTTCACATACTTACCGTGTGTGTGTGTGTGTGTGTGTGTGTGATGAGAACACCTGAAATCGACTTAGCAAATTTCCAGTATTCAATGCAGTACTATGAGCTATAGTCATAACGCTGTACTTTAAATTTCTACAGGTAATAATCTTACATAACTGCAGCCTTGTACCCTTTGGTCTCCACATTTTCCCACCTCCTTGCCCCTGGTAACCACTGTCCTTCTCTCTGTTTCTATATATTTGACATTTTTAGATTGCATATAGAACAATACATTCAACAACTTCATACTATGTATCATTTACAAGTGAGCATATACTTTCACCAAAATAGACCATATGCTGGGCCATTCAGTTCAGTTCAGCTCAGTTCAGTTGCTCAGTCGTGTCCAACTCTTTGCGACCCCATGAATCGCAGCACGTCACGCCTCCCTGTCCATCACCATCTCCAGGAGTTCACTCAGACTCACGTCCATCGAGTCGGTGATGCCATCCAGCCATCTCATCCTGGGTCGTCCCCTTCTCCTCCTGCCCCCAATCCCTCCCAGCATCAGAGTCTTTTCCAGTGAGTCAACTCTTCACAAGGGGTGGCCAAAGTACTGGAGCTTTAGCATCATTCCTTCCAAAGAAATCCCAGGACGGATCTCCTTCAGAATGGACTGGTTGGATCTCCTTGCAGTCCAAGGGACTCTCAAGAGTCTTCTCCAACACCACAGTTCAAACGCATCAGTTCTTCGGTGCTCAGCCTTCTTCACAGTCCAACTCTCACATCCATACATGACCACAGGAAAAACCATAGCCTTGACTAGACGGACCTTAGTCAGCAAAGTAATGTCTCTGCTTTTGAATATACTATCTAGGTTGGTCACAACTTTTCTTCCAAGGAGTAATGCTGGGCCATTAAGTAAGTTTTAATAAATTTCCAAATCTCTAACCATAGTGGAATTGTATTAGAAATTAATAACAATAAAATATTTTCAAAAACGTCACATATTTAGGAATTAACAGACTTTTAAATAATCAACTGTATCCCATCAAAATTTCCCTTAGGATTCATTAAACTGACATCAATTACCTTAATCTAGTCTTCTACATATTTGTCAGCTGGTCCAACACAGATGTCACTTTCTCCCTGAAGACTTTTTCAGCTCTTTAACCTTAATTTAGAAATTGTGAATTCCTTCACCTGCTGTTCTCTTGGAAAACTTTATCTATTTCTCTCTTGTGACACATATTACTCTGTGTTTTATTCACTGGTGTATATTTCTCTCCCCATGAAGTGTCAGTTTCATGTATTTTGTTTTTATATCCCCAGTTTCTGGTGCATAGTAGACCCTTGATTAATGAAAGAAAGATATGGAGGAAGGAAAGAAAGAAGAGGAGGAGAGAAAGAAGCCTATACTTAAGTTGGATCTTTTAAAATATAAACATACAATTCTAAACCCCAAAAGACAAATGTTTTATTTTTTCTTCTAATCTAGAAAGTGATTGGGACATATTTTTAATAGCTAAAAAAAAAATTTTTCCTGGTGTGAAAAGAGCGGGACCTAAAGAGAATTTTTATGACAGAACCAGCTTAAAAATTTTTTTCATGCATATAGCTATGGTTTCACAGACAACATTCAGACAAAGTAATTTTAAGGGCATCTAAGTGTCAGCTACCTACACTGATTGCAGTTGTTAAAGGAGTAGCTGAAAAGTATAATAATTTATTTCTCCAAATATGGATATAGCTTGGGGAAAAAAATGCAGTCTATCAAGAGTATATGGAATCCACAGAGGTCTAGAATAAAGTAATATATATCTGAACCGATTTCACTCTAAGCATTATCTCACTGACTTAAGTGCTAAGAGGTGCTGGCTTTGCTAAGACTTTATCCCTACAAAGTCTGAACTGGGACTATTTCATCCTTGTAAGTAATTTCTCTATGACTAACTTGCTGAATGTTAAAGGTAAATATATGTTTATATGCAAGTATTGCTACAATTATTTTAAAATAACTTGTGGGATTGTTTTAACAAGGAATTATACTTAAATCTTTAATTTAGATGACAGTATTATTGATCATTTAATAATTAGCTTGTATTTACTTCCATCCTTGAGCAGAGACTTTTAGACTTGGTTGAAAAGAATCATTTGTGTCTGAAAGTCTACCTGAAGCAGGTATCATCTCTGTTAATGGAGGACCTTTCCATACATGTGTAACAAGAGCTCATTCAAAATATCTGTGGAGAAGGAATTCCAGGGTGGTTCACTGGCTAGGACTCAGTAATTTTCTGGCTAAGGGCCTAGGTTCTATTCCTAGTCTAAGATCCCACCGGTTGTATTCCTAGTAATGGAAATAAGATCCCACAGGTGTGGCAAAAATAGTGGCAAAAGTTGATGGGAGTGGATTGGGGGGAGGGAAGAAACAAAATATATGGGGAGAATACTGAGTAGAGTGCCTGATAAACTATGGATGGAGGTAAGTGACATTGTACAGGAGACAGGAATCAAGAGGATCCCCAAGAAAAAGAAATGCAAAAAAGCAAAATGGCTCTCTGCGGAGGCCTTACAAATAGCTGTGAAAAGAAGGGAAGTGAAAAGCAAAGGGAAAAGGAAAGATATATCCATTTGGATGCAGAGTTCCAAAGAATAGCAAGGAGAGATAAAAAAGCCTTCCTCAGCGATCTATACAAAGAAATAGAGGAAAACAACAGAATGAGAAAGACTAGAGATCTCTTCAAGAAAGTTAGAGATACCAAGGGAACATTTCATGCAAAAATGGGCTCAATAAAGGACAGAAATGGTCTGGACCTAACAGAAGCAGAAGATATTAAGAGTGGCAAGAATACACAGAAAAACTGTACAAAAAAGATCTTCATGACCCAGATAATCACGATGGTGTGATCACTCATCTAGAGCCAGACATCCTGGAATGTGAAGTCAAGTGGGCCTTAGGAAGCATCACTATGAACAAAGCTAGTGGAGGTGATGGAATTCCACTTGAGCTACGTCAAATCCTAAAAGATGATGCTGTGAAAGTGCTGCACTCAATATGCCAACAAATTTGGAAAATTCAGCAATGGCCACAGGACTGGAAAATGTCAGTTTTCATTTCAATCCCAAAGAAAGGCAATGCCAAAGAATGCTCAAACTACCGCACAATTGCACTCATCTCACACGCTAGTAAAGTAATGCTCAAAATTCTCCAGGCCAGGCTTCAGCAATACATGAACTGTAAACTTCCAGATATTCAAGCTGGTTTTAGAAAAGGCATAAGAACCAGGGATCAAATTGCCAACATCTACTGGATCATCGAAAAAGGAAGAGAGTTCCAGAAAAATATCTATTTCTACTTTCTTGACTATACGAAAGCCTTTGACTGTGTGGATCACAAGAAACTGTGGAAAATTCTGAAAGAGATGGGAATACCAGACCACCTAATCTGCCTCTTGAGAAACCTATATGCAGGTCAGGAAGCAACAGTTAGAACCGGACATGGAATAACAGACTGGTTCCAAATAGGAAAAGGAGTACGTCAAGGCTGTATATTGTCACCCTGCTTATTTAACTTATATGCAGAGTACATTATGAGAAACGTTGGGCTGGAGGAAGCACAAGCTGGAATCAAGATTGCCAGGAGAAATATTGATAACCTCAGATATGCAGATGACACCACCCTTATGGTAGAAAGTGAAGAGGAGCTAAAAAGCCTCTTGATGAAAGTGAAAGAGGAGAGTGAAAAAGTTAGCTTAAAGCTCAACATTCAGAAAACAAAGATCATGGCATCTGGTCCCATCACTTCATGGCAGATAGATGGGGAAACAGTGGAAACAATGGCTGACTTTATTTTTCTGGGCTCCAAATCACTGCAGATGGTGATTGCAGCCATGGAATTAAAAGACGCTTGCTCCTTGGAAGGAAAGTTATGACCAACCTAATTAGCATATTAAAAAGCAGAGACATTACTTTGCCAACAAAGGTCTGTCTAGTCAAGGCAATGGTTTTTCCAGTGGTCATGTATGGATGTGAGAGTTGGACTATAAAAAAAGCTGAGTGCCGAAGAATTGATGCTTTTGAACTGTGGTGTTGGAGGAGACTCTTGAGAGTCCTCTGGACTGCGAGGAGATCCAACCAGTCCATACTAAAGGAGATCAGTCCTGGGTGTCCATTGAAAGGACTGATGTTGAAGCTGAAACTCCAATACTTTTTCCACCTGATGTGAAGAGCTGACTCCTTTGAAAAGACCCTGATGCTGGGAAAGATTGAGGGCAGGAGGAGAAGGGGACAACAGAGGATGAGATGGTTGGATGGCATCACCAACTCAATGGACATGGGTTTGTGTGGACTCCAGAAGCCTGATGTGCTGTGGTTCATGGGGTCGCAAAGAGTCAGACATGACTGAGTGACTGAACTGAGCTGATACTGAGTAAAAAAAAAGAAAAAATTATCTGGAGAGGACACTGAGCTGTACTCTGTGTTCTAATTCTGAACCCAGTTTCTGGCTGAGGAAGTAGTAAGAGGGAAAATGAAAGTGAAATCGCTCTGTCGTGTCCAACTCTTTGTGACCCCATGGACCATAGCCTACCAGGCTCCTCCGTCCATTGGATTTTCCAGGCAAGAACACTGGAGCAGGTCACCATTCCCTTAACCAGGAGATCTTCCCGACCCACGCATTGGACCCTGGTCTCTGGCATTGAAGGCAGATGCGTTACCCTCTGAGCCACCAGGCAAGTCCAGTATGAGGGATCCTGGGGGACAAATAAATATAACTACAACACAAGGTGGTAAGGACTACAAATACTGAAACATTTGTAGTCCTAGACAGCATATTAAACTAGACAGCATATTAAAAAGCAGACATTACTTTGCCAACAAAGGTCTGTCTAGTCAAGGCTATGGTTTTGAAACTGAAACAGCTAAGAAGAGCCTTAGGAGAATAGCATGTGGACTGTGACTTCAGTCACGGCAGGAATGATACAGTCAACCACAATATTTCTTTCATAAAAGAGGTAAAAGTGAAAGTCACTCAGTCCTGTCTGACTCTTTTGGGACCCCATGGACTATACAGTCCAAGGAATTCTCCAGGCCAAAATACTGGAGTGTGTAGCCTTTCCCTTCTCCAGGGGATCTTCCCAACCCAGGAATCAAACCAGAGTCTCCTGCATTGCAGGCTGATTCTTTACCAGCTGAGCTACCACACATTATCCCTTACCAAATCTCCAACATTCTTTGTACCTCCCACTTTTGGCTGATGGCTGTATCTCACATTCACAGAGAAAAGAGAAACAAATAGTGACTCCTTTCGTCTCCCATTCCACCAACCAATGTGCACCAACAGCTACGAAGCTGTCCCGGAGACATGCATGGGGAATCTATCCCCACGCAACTTCTCAAGAACCTTGCTTCTTTCCTCTCCGGCAGCACCATCAAATCACCTTTATACTTCCTTCCCCGGCACTGTCAATCATGTCTCAAACATCTTTTAAAACAAGCTTCATCTTGTTCCCTGTGGTCCTGTACCAGTTAGAGACCATCCTGTTTCTCTTTAAGTTTCCTAACAACATTCCACAGAAGGGTCAACCAAGTCACTACCTTCTCTTCCCTAGCTCCCAGTCTCTCCCATGCATTTTATTTTGTGCTTTGTTTCCCCCCACAAAATGGCCCTTATCTAGGTCACAGAGGATAACCTGCAACTTGCCAGAGTCTTGTGGCTCCCCTTGTGGCTCAGCTGGTAAAGAATCTGCTGCAATGCGGGAGACCTGGGTTCGATCCCTGAGTTGGGAAGATTTCCTAGAGAAGGGAAAGGCTACCCATTCCAGTATTCTGGCCAGAAGAATTCCAGGGACTGTATACTCCATGGGGTCACAAAGAGTCGGACACGACTGAGCGACGTTCACTGCCAGAGTCTTGCTGTGGACCACTCCCTGCTCGTTCAGGCTTCCTGCTCCCTTGACCCCACAGTCTCCCTCTGCTTCCTCTTCACCAGCCCCTCCATTTTTTTGTCTTCTGTTGGCCTCTTCTTTGTGCCTTCTCCTGAAATGTAGGAATAGCTAAGGTTGAGCCTTTGCCTCTCTCATGGGTGTACATTCTAGCTCAAAGTGGTCTCCTTAAATCCTGCGGCTTTAGACACCATCTGGCACGTCTGCATCACACCCAAGCATCTCCCTGTCTGCCAGACCCTGCTTGCTGTGTCCCTTGGCTATTCATTCACCTCTACAATAGGCATACAGATTATCTGCAGTCCTATAGCTGCACCAGGATGGACACCACTGTGTGCGTGTCCCCTAAGCTGTTCTGCAACCTTCTCTGGGACGGGTGTTCCAGGAATAGGGTTTTTGGATCATGCGGTTTGTGTGTCTATAATATAAGTAGAGCTAATTGTTATCCAGACTGGTACCCAGGCGTCAGCAGCCCATGACAGGTTTTCAATCCCAGTGGTACTCAGCCACTCCGGCTCTAATCATATGAGAGGGGGATTTTGAAGTTCAGCCACCTAAGCTGTTCAGGTCAGTTCAGTCGCTCAGTCGTGTCCGACTCTTTGCAACCCCATGAATCGCAGCAGGCCAGGCTTCCCTGTCCATCACCAGCTCCCGGAGTTCACTCAGACTCACGTCTATCAAGTCAGTGATGCCATCCGGCCATCTCATCCTCTGTCGTCCCCTTCTCCCCCTGCCCCCAATCCCCCCCAGCCCATATTAATTAAATCAGAATCTTTGGGGTGGGGGAGGGTGATTCCAATATGCAGAAAAAGCTGACAATATCTGCTTTATTTCCACGTCCTCATCAACACTTGGCTTTCTCAAGCTTTCTAATTTTAGCCTATAAAATAGATGCTAAGTGTGGCACTCCACTCCAGTACTCTTGCCTGGAAAATCCCATGGACAGAGGAGCCTGGTAGGCTGCAATCCATGGGGTCGCTAAGAGTCGGGCACGACTGAGGGACTTCACTTTCAGTTTTCATTTTTATGCATTGGAGAAGGAAATGGCTACCCACTCCAGTATTCTCGGCCTGGAGAATCCCATGGACGGGGAGCCTGATGAGCTGCCGTCTATGGGGTCGCACAGAGTCGGACATGACTGAAGCGACTTAGCAGTGGTCTCATTATTACTTGGATCTGCATTTAATCTTAGGTATTTTATTATTTTCAATATAATAAACCAGTTTTCTCAATATTATCTCCTCCACCATTTGACCTTTCCCCTTTGACTTATGATTCTCCAGATTACCAAGCTCTTTGAAAATGGAATGTGGTAACTCCATTTGCTTCACAATACTCATCAAATACATAATTCTGAAAACTATTTCAGACAGGATGTATCTGTCAAAACTGTTAAAATATTGAGTGCACATGGTATTTTCTGTAGGTGTTTGTGTATACAGGTATGTATGTCTGTATATATGCATATACGTACGGTGATATTTGATTTTGAAGATAGCATACAGTTCAGGATTTAAGAGTCCAGATTTTGGTGTCAGACAGACCTAGATTTGAACTCCAGTTTCACCATTTACCAGCCCTCTGACCTTGGTAAAGTTACTGAGTCTCTAGCTAAGCCTCAGGTTCTTTGTTGGTAGAATGAAAATAATTTAGACTATGTACATTTGTTGAGATGATTAAATGAGAAAAGGTAGATAAAGCCTGAAACACAATGCCTGACATTATTAAACACTCAGAAAATAGTGACTTTTGTCATTACCGTTCTTTGTGATCTGAAAGCCACTTGACATTAACAATAAACATTGACATTATTAGGCGCTATATAGCTCTGGAGTTTGGAGCACTTGCAGACTGAACTTCTCCTTTGAGGGAAAAGCAACATATGCATCTTTTCCAGGTATCCCTGCAGTTCAGTTTGGTTGATGGTAACTTGACATTCCACAGAGGTACTAATAAAAGCATAGCTTCAATTTTTACAACAGAATGACAACTGTGTAATGTGCACGTCTCCAATCTACAAACATGTTACTTTAGAAAAGCTAGAGTGTTAATGCTTGGAGTTCATTACAGAAGCTACTGATTATATGAATCTGCTCCACAAATTCCATGAGTTGACTGAAGATTCTTGATTGCTCAAGACTGTCCAACACAGTGCTTTTTTAAACCTAGACCTGCTGTGTAGACAAGGTCTTCTGATTTTTAAAGAAGTCAGATATCTAATTTTAAAATAATGCGTAAATGTACCAAAAGATGCTAAATTGTGTGAGTAAAATAAAACATGTCCACTGGTCAGATATGACTCATAGATCGTTAATTTTCAACCTTTGCTTTATTCTCTAGATCCACCTCAGTACTACCAGCTTACCAGGAAGAACTGGACTTTGGAATTTTAGCTCCTATTGAACGGTATCTTAAATCGCATCTTCCTGTATGTCCTGGGCTAAGTTGCATGTTCAGTGGAACTCAATATTCTCATTGTTACTGTACCTAGCATGTTTTTTTTCTAACTTTGTATATTCTATTGGAGTATAGCTGATTAACGATGTTGTGATAGTTTTAGGTAGACAGTAAAGGGACTCAGCCATACATATACATGTATCCATTCTTCCCCAAACTCCCCTCCCATCCAGGTTCCATGTAATATTGAGCAGAGTTCCCTCTACGGTACAGTAGGACCTTGTTGGTTATTGGTTTTTGTTGTTGTTTATTGTACCTACTATGTTTTATTATAATATCAATTATATGAGTTGTCTTCTCCCTAAGGGTTCTTTAAGGACGAGGACTGCATTTAGATCGCAGCAACCTGACAACAAGGAGCTGCCCTTGTGGCTCAGCTGGTAAAGAATTCGCCTGCAATGCGGGAGGCCTGGGTTTGATCCCTGGGTTGGGAAGATCCCCTAGAGGAGGGAAAGGCTCCCCACTCCAGTATTCTGGCCTGGAGAATTCCCTGGACTGTGTAGCCCATGGGGTCACAAAGAGTCAGACACGACTGAGTGACTTTCACTTTCATTTTCACTTTCCTAATCTGATAACACCTCACATATTTTAAAATTTTTAAATTCTGGTGAGATGAAGGAATGACTAAGCTTATAAAGATCCCCCATGTTCTTTCAGGAGTTACATAGAAAATGTTCATTCACAAAATGAATGTCAACGTCTTCTGCAAAATAATTATCAAAGAAACTAACAACTTCGTTTTTGAATATGTATTGAGTTCACATAAAAGGTCACATTGAGAATTCTTTAAAAAAAATTCTAATTCAGTAAGTCCCTTATGTATGAGCTTTCACTTTGTGAACTTTGAAAGATGCTAACGTGCATTTCATCAACACCAGGCATGAGTGAAATTGCAGCTGACCCTCCATCTCCTTTGCTGACAGTCCTTCAGCCCTACTCTCTCCTCCCTTTTCCCCCTCTCCAGGCAGTAACTTTCCTTTCCTGTTCACTTGATGCCAGTAACCCCTGTATACCAGCTGTTGTATGGCACTACTGTATTTTCCAAGGTGTATACTATAAGATTAAAACTGTTTTCTTTATTTTTGTGTTGTTTGTTATGTATCACTTGTGTGAAAAGTATTACAAGCCTGTCACAGTACAGCACTATATAGCTGATCGTGTTACTGGGGTCCCTAGGCTAACTTTGTTGGACTTTCGAACAAATTGAACTTACATATGCACTCTTTTTTGAATGTAGGGGACTTACTCTAGTTTTAGGTTAAGAGAAAATTTTACTTTTCATGTTTTCCCTTTTCTCCACCACCTACCTTAAAAGCATTCTTTCCTCGGCTGCCAGTAACCCCAGAGCAGTATTTAGCCCTCAACTGTAATAATTAACTCATGGTTGAAAGTAGACCTTTCCTTATCCTTCTTTTTTCTCCAATGTTTTCCATTTTGTTGTCCCACTTTCGTGCTTGTTAGCTGTGTCCCTCAAGTAAAATATTTTAGGGAAATAGGCAACATAGAAATCATTAGAAAACAATTATGAAATAAAATATACAGTGATTTGCTTTACAACAAATACACTCCAGAGGCTTCATCCATTTGGCAATTAGCAGGCGACAGGTTTTAGCACCCATTTGCCACCTGTTCAGTAGGCTTAACTTTGTGCTCTTGAACACTGATAGCAACTGCGATTCCAATTAAGGGCTTGGTTTCTATTGTAAAAGTGAGCTAGGCACTTGGAGTTGTGGGATGAATGAAAAGCGTGTAGTATAAGGACCTGGGCTTCATGGAGTCTACCATCTCATTAAAAAAAAAAAAAAAAGACACACAAAACAATTAATAATCAATCGTGGTTGACGTATTAGTTTCTTAAGGCTGTTGTAACAAAAAGCCACTGACAACAGAAATGTGTTCTCTCACAGGTCTGGAGGCCAAAAGTCTAAAGCCAATGTGTCTATAGGGTCATGATCTCTGAAGTTTCTAGGGAAGCATCTGTTCCCTGCCTTCTTCTTAGCTTCATGATAGTCCAGAAATCCTTGACATCCCTTGGCTTATTGCCTCATCACTATAATCTCTGCCTTCATCATCACGTGGGAGTCTCTCTATGTCTCTCTGTGTGTCTGTTTCTTCTTATGAAGACCACAGTCATATTGGATTAAGGGCCTTCCTATTTCAGTAGGACTTGATCTTTCCTTCTATATTAATTGCATCATCAGAGATTATTTCCAAATAAGCTCACATTCCCAGTTACCAGCAGTTAGAACTTTAACATGTCTTTTGGGGGACACAATTCAATTCACATGGTTGGCATACGAATAAGCACCAAGAAGTATAGAGCAGATGATTGGAAATGTCCTTGAAGAGAAAAGCTGAGCCTTAGCGAGGAACCCTTCTAATTGGTTTGCATCTCAGCATTTCTCTGGGAGCTGGCTCCACTGCTGAAAGCTCTGAGATATTTGTTCTCTGTGTGTCTTTTTTTCCCACTAAGTACACTTTCCTGTTATCCTGCTTGTTCACCCTACTGCATCCTTCGATACAAGCTGACTCCCCCAGATATCATTCTGTTTGGGGAGCAATCTCATTTCAGCCCTTGGCATTCTTGGCATCCTGTGCATGTTGGGTTTTTATCAGTTTTGTGCAATGAGAAATTTCAAAGGCACTTTTTACAGGAAGGCCTTCCTTTTCTCATGTTCTTATCACTTACTGCTATTGCAAGCTTGTGTGACAGACTTTGCCAGTCTTAAACTTATAGGGTTCTCTGAAATAAAGAAAAAAATGTACACACCTGATTTTTTTTGCCACTGACAGCACATGTGCAAATATACAGAAGCCATCAAATTATGTTCATAACGATCAGTCTTGCCGCAGTTTATACGGATTTGAAAGAAGCCTTGATTTTTTTTTCCCTAATTTCTTGTTTAAGTAGTCTTTGCTAGTTTTCCTTCAAGGATAAAATGTTCTTTTTCTTTTTATAAGGATATATCATCATAATCTCCATTCTCTTGTCTGGTCAAGTAGAAAAGCCTTAGAATATGCTTCATGCCTTCCCATTTGAAAATTCTCTCACTTTTTTTCCTCAAATTAAAATAATGAAACTAGAGCATTGTTAACTAATTGCTATTTGGTGGCTAAACCACTTTTTAGCTACTTTTAATTATAAGAACATTGCTAGAATATATGTTTTTGTAGGACATAGTCACAATTGTCATCAGTGAACATTTTGGAATGTTAGTTGTATGATGTTTCACTAGACAATAATTGAGCAAATTATGACAAATTGGATTTTTACAGAAAATACCAGCTACTGCAGTTACAAGTTTATGACCTAAAGTATATTTTGAAACTAATAGAGCAGGAAAGATACTTACCTTATTAGATAGAAACCAGATGTTGGAATATGCAGAATTAAATACTTTCAGTTCCTATATTTAAGTCCTCAGTTCCACCTTGAATCATGAATCAATTTGACCAGCTCCTCATTCCCTCATTCACAAATGCTCAGCTGCCTCTGGACCCTTTTAATTCCTGCCAACACGATTCCCTGAAGAAGGAAACGGCATCCCACTCCTGAATTCTTGCCCGAAAAATCCCACAGACTGAGGAGCCTGGTGGGCTACAGTCCACGGTGTAGCAAAGAGTCAGACATGACTGAGCAACTAAGGGCAGGCACAATACTATTCCCAAAGTGATATTAAAACATCACCACCTGATGTATTCTTAATAATTTATAGTCTTCTCTTGATAAGGGTAAAATAGAAGAGTGAAAAAACTGGCTTAAAACTCAACATTTGAAAAACTAAGATCACGGCGTCCGTCCCCATCACGTGATGGTAAATAGACGAGGAAAAAGAGGAAGCAGTGACAGGTTTTACTTTTTTTAGGTTCCAAAACCGCTGTGGATGGTGACTGCAGCTATGAAATTAAAAGACGCCTTCTCCTTAGAAGAAAGGCCATGACAAACCTAGACAGAGTATTTAAAAGCAGAGACATCACTTTGCTGACAAAGGTCCGTCTAGTCAAAACTATGGTTTTTCCACTAGTCACGTACAGATGTGAGAGACCACAAAGCAAGCTGAGTACTGAAGAACTGATGCTTTTGAACTGTGGTGCTAGAGAAGACTCGAGAGTCACGTGGACTGTAAGGAGATCAAATCAGTCAATCCTAAAGGAAAACAACCCTGAATACTCATTGAAAGGACTGATGTGAAAGTTGAAGCTCCTAAACTCTGGGCACCTGATACAAAGAGCCAGTTCATTCGAAAAGACTCTGATGTGGGAAAGATTGAGGGCAAGAGGAGAAGGGGGCATTAGAGGATGAGATGGTTGTGTGGCATCACCGACTCAATGGACATGAATTTGAGCAAGCTCCAGGCGATGGTGAAGGACAGGGAAGCCTGGTGCACTCCAGTCCCTGGGATTTCGAAGAGTCAGACATGACTTAGGGACTGAACAACATAGTCATCGACATCCTTCATTCACTTTGCTTGATGCTGACATGCAAACATCAAGCTCTACCCAGATATTGGGATTTAAATGTAGGACTTGTTCTACTCTGCTTTGCCTTCTCCACCTACTGTCGTCCTAATTTCTTCCCTACTTGGCAATCTTCCCAAGTCATCTGTTAATTCTCACATCAGGTAAGACCCATGGCATTGAAGACCCTCCAACATTTTGTCTTTAAAACATTCACATCGCCCTCCATTCTTCAGCACTGAGAAGCCCCATCCCTTCATTGCAACCCCCAAAGCTATCTGGATAAATGGTCTCCTTCATCCTTACTGACACCTCTCTTAGAATTTACCTTCTCCACACCTACATTTTATACCAGATTATTTAGCACCTATGTGCATCTCATTATCATTTCAATATTGATTGTGTATGTTAATCTCCTAAACAGACAGTATCTTTGAAATAAGGATCTTGTCATATATTTCTCTATTTTGTGCACTTAAATCCATACTTTAATGATCAACAATATTTCTTAATTTCCTCAACCATGGCTCCCCCATGAAGGCAGATACCACATAAGAGTAATACATTTAGCTGCAAGCCATATTCTTGTGATGATTCTAGATTCATATTAACATTCTAGTCTCTAAAATTTGGATGGAGGTAACTTGGAAAATACTAAATATTAGTATGTTTTGAGTCCGTTTTTCCAGTATCACTTAAGAAAGAGAAAATTATGGATGTAGGTGCCATCCATAGGATTTTCATGTGTGACAATTTTATATAGAAGAGAATTATTGTCCTTCCTCTTCCTGTCTCATCTGACAGAACATTTGCTTTAATCATTAATCTTTACGAGACTGTATTTACAGTGGGTCCAGGAAACTCTGGGTTCTGCATATTTCTGTGTTCTTCATGCATTGTTTATCAAGCTCTCCCTTTTGGGACTTGCAGCATTTTATTGACGCAAGAAATTGAGATCTCTGCTCTGTTGATGCATTTGAGGGGTAGTGAGGAAAATGCTTTTAAAGAGGAGTGACCTTAACTAGTTAGAAGTTCTTTGGGCACCAAAGGGGAAAAAAAGTTAATTCCTAGCCAGAGCTTCATTAAATGGACACTTTGTAAGAAAGGCTAATAAAAGTATGGTGATCCCATTAGTTTCAGGGAATTCTATGCTGCAATGCTTCAGACAGAGCTGTTGGTCCTGCTTTATCAGTAAAGCATCTTAGATGCCCAGTTAAATGGGACTTCTTTCTTGGGCTCTAACGGATGCTTTAGGGATTTCAGAACATTAGCCAATGGCTGACTGGCTTTATGGGATTTATGCACCACTGCAGCCACAAAATCAAGTTTCATCCTCTGAATGTGTGGAAGGGCTCTAATAAATTAAAGTTTCTTCTTTCCCAGGTACCTCCAGTCGTGAGTATTTCAGTCTTCAGATATTAACTTCTGAAAAACCAACTTATGAAGATTCATTTGCAAGGAAAGCAAAGCCATGTCCTGATGCTCTAAGGTGGTCTCAGAAAGTTTCCTTTAATTTTTATTTGGTTTTTAAGATTTTATTTTCCAGTCAAAGTCTGGTTTATATACAGTGAGATGCATTCATCAATTAGTTTGATGAATGCCCACCCACCTGTCACAATTGAAAATTTAGAAAGTTTTCTCTTCACCTTTCCCAGTTCAAACCACTGCTGCCCCCCTCCCCTGCATGCCCTCTTTTCCCTTAGATCCTTAGAGCAGAGGGGTGTCGGGTTTCAGAAGAATACCTGTGGGCTCAGATGATTCATTTAGCCAGGTTGATGTCAAAATGCCTCAGCAAATAAATTTACGAAGAAACCTTTCCAAACACACACTATATGTTTATTTGTATTTTTGAGAATGACATACTGCAGATCTGACATCCACCTACATGTATATCCCCCTGGCTTCCTTATACTAACAGCTAGATAAATGAGTATGCAGATAAGCACTGCTTCTTATTTATCATATTACCTTGAAGAAGTTGAACATGTGATAGTTCAGCTTCAGATTTATATTTCCAACAGCCGTACGCCACAAGAACCAGTTTTTAAATGTCAACAAACTATGGCATTTAAGATTCTAGTTTTTAACCTACACTGTAAGTGTACTTGTTTCATACATGGTATCATCAAGCTAGCTTTTCCATTTAAAAGTCCAATTGCTTATATGGCTCATGATGACACACTTTAAACATCAAAGTCTGTATATATTTAAATATAAAATATCATATATGTTGAAGGGCTTAAAGTGGGCGTGATATTTAGCGAAGGGCTTATACAAAGGCAACAGAAGAGTAAGCTTTTTAAAAGACACCTCCATTGTGGTTAAAAAGACAAAGGAGGGGGGAGGTAACCCCATGCCTGGATCCCTGCAGTGTGCAGGAAATCAAAAGAAATAAAATGAACAGCGTTGAACCACTGCACCACAAACACTGGTCATGGTAGGTATCTTCAAATATTTGAAAGACTGTCGTGTGAAACAGGAGTTAATTAGATTTACTCTGTTAACTCCACAGGACAGAATGAAGAACAATAAAAAGTTCTAGGGGAGGTGAAGTTTTTTGCTTCCATCTTGAACATTTAAAATTCTTTATAAAAGGGTTGGATTGTACTGCTTTGCTAAATAGGAAACTCCCAGTTTCTAGAAATGTTTAAACAGAGTCAGGGTGACCTCTACCCAGAATCATAAAGATAGAATTGTTGCTCTCGTGCAAAGATTTACTTATGTGACCTCATAAATTCATCCCAATTCCAAGTGACTCCTTAAACGATGAGAGAGTATATTCTCTTCCAAATCAGTTTGTTTATTTTTCAAATTCTCTGATGGTTGAGAGAATTTTACTCATTTCTGGCTGTCCTCTGTATTCCCTCAAATAGAAAAAAAAAAAAAAAAGGAATTTCAGAACAGCTCTTCAGTATTTTCTGTGATATGATTACCTCAGGCAGTGTTACAAGTGTAATTAAAATTCTGTTTGCGTTCCTTGAAATACACATAAGCATTTCAGGGTGTGATCATTCTGAAACACCAGATTTGGGTAGTTATCCAGTCGAGGCTGGTAACAGTCTGAGTTATTCTGAAGCCATGATTTTGAGATGAAGACTAATTCCCTGTAATCATTGTTAGACTTTAGGTTGTAAGGTTACACGTGTTCTAGAACAAATCTATGGTCTTGCAGAAAAAAAAAAAAAAGTGAACCTGAGAAGACTGTGGCAAGGATTTAGCTATTTACTGTGTATAGATGCTTGTTCTAACAAAGCAATCTGGATTTTATTTTAAAATAAACATTACAAATGTGTGTTCCAAAGCCAGGCAGAGACCCACTTCCATATCAATTGAGTAAAACAGAGCTGAGAGCTGTAAAAAAAATTTAAAAAAAGAAGCGCATTGCTGCCTTCCAAGAGTCAGTAAGAATAATAACTCACATTATCAGAAAGGGCAGTGCAAAATTACTCGTGCAAAGAACAAGTAAAGACTTCTTGCTTTTCCTCTTTGGCTTTCTTGCTACCAATTTAAGATCAAGATCTTAGACGGAATTACATTCCATCTTAGCTAGAACTGACAGAAACACATTTTCAATTACCAGCATGTGACAATAGAACAACAATGTCAGTGGTTTTTTAAACAAGGCTATTTCTCGCTTTACAAAGGTGACCATTTATAAATGACCAAACAAGATCTCTAACAAACAATATTACTCTTTTCAAAAAATATGAGTGCTATATCTTTGGATACTGGTATATTTAATTTATACTTTTCTTAGGAGTTTCTTAGGAGTTCCAGGGGAGAAAATATACTCTAACAGGATTATTTGACTCAAAAATATTAAATACTAAGTACATCCCAAGGGAACATCAAACATTAATCCATAAATTCATTTCCATGTAAGGAAAGCGGAATTCATGATTCCATTTAGCTGTTATTGTAGTTGCTGTAATAGTAATACCTCTTAGGACACATTTAAACATTTGAATATGAAACGAATGAATGAATGTATTAGTATAAATAAAATGATGAATGCTATTAATATAAGTAACTGATGCAATTTTTATGAGACTGATTTATGGCCAAATGCCCTAGTTTTATTTCTTCATCATTTCCTTCTGTCACTCCTAAAGTCCTAAATAGTACTCAGAGATACATTTCAGGGACTCAAATAAAAAACTAACTTTTTTCAAGTAATTCTGCAAATTGGACTTGCATTCGTATTAGGATTAACTCATGTTCTCTTGTAGACTTGGATTTTCAGTCGTTATTTGTAAGCTAAAAACACCTTTACTAGAAAAGTATTTCAATGGGCTTCACATTATCCTTCTAAAAGACAGATACAAAAATCACTCTACACTCTACTTCTAACAGCTCCCAATTGTTTGGAGCATTTTAAGACATGAGTTAATGTTCATGTAGTTAACTTAGATTATTTCCCATCTACAGTGAAGGTTTTAACGATGCCAAATTATCTCACCACCTTTTCCCTCTCTTGATTCCATTAACCTTAGGATTTCAGAGCAATCTAATTTTGGATAAATTGCTTTCCTGTGTTTTGGCTGCTAGCTTTTGACAAATGTGTTTTAAGTTTCACTCAAAGGCTAATTTTTCTTATTTTAACCACTGAATGCTTTACAAATTATGCTAGCAAGATGTCTTTTATTTCTCAAGTTTTAGTTACTCAGAAATTATAATTTTTCTAAAGCTAAAAAAAGCTTGAAAACTTGATACCGAGCTAAATATCACTGACTAGATTAAATTGTTAAGGATTTATTATTAGGAAACATTGTTTTGAGCTATTTTTAACCAGTAATCGTCTAAAAGTATTGGCACTTTTAATTCCATCTTGTTTATTGGTGAAAATGACCAATCTTTATAATTAGCTGAGTTTCCATTACAGAAGTTGCCACACACACACACAAACACATGTGTGAGAAATAATGTCTGGGTTTCTTTTTCCCTTTTCTTTCTCTTTTATGAATAGCCATTTAAAGTAGTCACAGAAGAAATTATCACTTAAATTTTTATTAAGTGCCATAACATTGTATTAGACATTTTGGTGGATAAAAGTAATGAAACATAAGACTTTGCTTATGATAACCATCTAGTTAAGGAAACAGACTTGTCCTCTCCCAAGTAAAACAATTTTTCATGGATGAAATGTGAGGCATAGTGATAACTTAAGAACAGCTACGAATCTTGAGTCTTTCCTATTGCACTGCCACTGGGCCAGAAGTTCCACATAAGTTGCCCCATTTGACCCTCACCATAGGAAGAGGTATACTGTTATTCCTATCCTACAGATGAAAACTTGGACTCTTAGAGGTCAGGTAGTTTTCCAAGGAAATACAGCCAATGTTCAGTGACAAAGAAAATCTGAGTTTGACTCCAAAGTGGAAATTGCTTAGTCCTGTCCAACTATTTGCAACCCCATGAACTACACTGTCCATGGAATTCTCCAGGCCAGAATACTAGAGTGGGTAGCCATTTCCTTCTCCAGGGTGACTTCCCAACCCAGGGATCGAACCCAGGTCTCCTGCATTACAGGCATATTCTTTACCAGCTGAGTCATAAGGGAGGCCCTAGAATACTGGAGCTGGTAACCTATCCCTTAGTCAGTGGATCTTCCTGACCCAGGGATCAAACTGGGATCTCCTGCATTGCAGGTGGGTTCTTTACCAACTGAGGGAATATATATAATACATATAATATATTATAAGAGTTATAATTTTAATATATATTATATATAATATAATAAGGGAAGCCCTTGACTCCAAAACCCATGTGTTTATACATTTTGTTAATATTGCACTTCAGAATATTCCAAATATGGTGTTTCAAAGATGGGAGGTAAAAAACTTTCAAGGACAACGTCACAAAGAAGCTGGTGATGGTGTTGAGAAATAGAAGGGTAGGTTGAAGGATAGTTAGGCATAGATCCTGGGGAATCCTCTGTAGGCAGTTGGAAATACATGAGCCACAACATGAAGGCAGAAATGTGGAGGTGTTTGGGGGCTAACAGTTTGATCAGAGTAGCCATCAGGCGGCCAAAGTATTAAAATTTCAGTTTCAGATTGGAAAAGGGTAGTTTGGGTCATTTTTAAGATATCATGTGTTGAATTCATTTGTTGAGAATTTGAGATTAGAGATAGGACATGAGAAATAATAAGCACTTAGCCTTATGTAACTGGAGTTAGAGAAAGTTCAAATTATCATCTGATGCCAACTATGTTTTCAATGTTCTTTGATTTTCTTCTCAAATGAACAGTCATTATTGTAAGGAGAGATTTCCAAAGTAATTGGTATTTCTTTGGTAAGAGAATATAAAAATTTTAAATGCTTTGGTAAATCAATTAATTCTTAATTATGTGCTATTTTAGAATATTAAAATATATTTAACATACATAGTGATATTATACCAAAATGAAAGATGGATTGTTTATTCATACAATATCATTTATAATTCCCCAGAAAGAATTTGTCCATTTTCACTTAATTTCATCCTTTGTTATCTGCTTAAAAAGAGATGCCTGCAGGAGAGAAGATCCCCTGGAGGAGGGCATGGCAACTCACTCCAGCATTCTTGCCTGGAGAATCTCCATAGACAGAGGAACCTGGCAGGCTACAGTCCATGGGGTAGCAAAGAGTTTGACACAACTGAGAGACTAAGCACACACATATAGATATCAGAGAATATTACTTTATTTGATGTAAGACTGAGGCCAAATCTTATTGATAACATGGACCTACTGATTATCCAGATCCATCTGAAACTATTCGATTGTTCTGTTTTGCCCTTCAAAGGTATGTAATTTTTAAGTGTTAACATCTCTACTTCAGTTACAAGAACTGGAAATATACAAATGGTTTTTGCATATATTATTTTCTTATTGGTTACTGGTGATTATTTCTAAATGCTTAATTAAACCTTTATCAATTCTAAGAATTCATTTGCTCTTAAAATGAAAAGAGTCTGAGTTTTTGACACTTCTCCCCCATTCTTTCCCTATTTTGAATTGTTGTTATTGTTCAGTCACTCAGTCATGTCCGACTCTTTATGACCCATGGATGGCAGTATGCCAGGCTTTCTTGTCCTTCAGTATCTGGAGGTTGCTCAAACTCATGTGCATTGAGTTGGTGATGATATCCAACCATCTTATCCTCCGTCACCCTCTTCTCTTCCTGTCCTCAATCTTTCCCAGCACCAGGGTCTTTTTCCAATGAGGTCTTCGAATCAGGTGGCCAAAGTATTGGAGTTTCAGCTTCAACATCAGTCCTACCAATGAACACCCAGGACTGATCTTCTTTAGGATGGTCTGGTTGGGTCTGCTTGCAGTCCAAGGGACTCTCAAGAGTCTTCTCCAACACCACAGTTTAAAAGCATCAGTTCTTCGATGCTCAGCCTTCTTTATGGACTTTTGCCAACTTTTGTCTCTGCTTGTCTCTGCCAAGATGTCTCTGCTTTTTAATACATTGTCTAGATTTGTCATAACTTTCCTTCCAAGGAGTAATCATCTTTTAATTTCATGGCTGCAGGCACCGTCTGCAGTGATTTTGGAGCCCAAGAAAAGAAAATTTGCCACTGCTTTCACTTTTTCCCCATCTATTTTACCATGAAGTGATGGGGCAAAATGCCATGATCTTAGTTTTTTTAATGTTGAGTTTTAAGCCAGATTTTTAGTATTTTGAATTATTCTGAAATTATTTTGCAAGGATAAGGCTCCTTTGCTGGACCATTGAGTCAGGGACGGATTTTAGATACGACACATTCGATCAGAAAGGAGGGACATAAACAAGTTCAATCACGCATGGAAGTTTCTAATGGAATTCAAATGTAAATGTGATTTACTTGCTAAAGTGCAAAATGTGTATAATTTGCATGGCAAGTGCAGGGTTAATCAATGAAAAGGAAAACGGCAGAGAAGCAACTTTCAAAGAAGCACAGGTGCAAGCTGGAGGCACATCACTGAGCCTCTCTGAAATGGAAGTCGATCAGGCAATTAATAAAGTTAAAAACACAAAAGCACACTCGGATCTTAATCTACCTAACGAAAGTGATCCAAACCAAATATGTAAAATTGATTGACTAAGACGACTCTCCAGTGAGGTGGAAAAGTCTCATAAAAATCCAGAAATGGAATACAAGGAACAAGGTCATTTGGCTCGTCCTGTCAGCACTGAATTATTTCGTAGCTATTAAACTCGGTTCAGCTGACCAGAGAAGGAGTTCATTTGTACTCATGAATCCACACTGAAACTCTGGTCAGAGCAGTAAATGTTCTACGTTTTATTTTCTTCACTCTTGCTCCCCACCCCCCAGTCACACCCATGAAGACATTTTATTGGAAGAGTGGTAGGGTCAATAGTAAGGATTGGAAAGACCTCTGAACAAGTGGTTTCAGAAGACCTGTCTTCTTGCTTTATATGAGCATCAGTTATGGAAAATACAAAATGGTACCATATTTTGTGACTTGAGTGAAATAGTCCTAGCCATGCCTCAGGCCCCCACCTTGGATGATGCTAGACCCTGTGCTTTGGGAGGCCAGGGAAAGAATCTGTATTTGTTTACTCCAGCATCCTCAGTGCCCAGCATGTTACCTTTATAAAGTCAGTGTTCAATTAATATTTGGTAAACAAATCAAAAATTGAATGCATAAAGTGCATCCACAGTTCACAAATTTGAGGTGTGCTATGTCAAGCCAAGGGGCTTCCCAGGTGGTGCTTGCAGTAAAAAACCTGCCTGCCAATGCAGGGGACATAAGAGATGTGGGTTTGATCCTTGGGTCTGAAAGATCCTCTGGAGGAGGGCATGGCAACCCACTCCAGTATTCTTATCTGGAGACTCCCATGGTCAGAGGAGCCTGGTGAGCTACAAGTCCATAGAGCTGCTAAGAGTCAGATATGACTGAGGCGACAGCATGCATGCACACACATCAAGCCACAGAGTAATTACCTACTTTGAGGATCAACTTTCCTAAAAAGTTTGACTGCTACTGCTACTGCTAAGTCACTTCAGTCGTGTCTGACTCTGTGTGACCCCATAGACGGCAGCCCACCAGGCTCCCCCATCCCTGGGATTCTCCAAGCAAGAACACTGGAGTGGGCTGCCATTTCCTCCTCCAGTGTATGAAAGTGAAAAGTGAAAGTGAAGTAGCTCAGTTGTGTCCAACTCTTGGCGACAGCATGGACTGCAGCCTACCAGGCTCCTCTGTCCATGGGATTTTCCAGGCAAGATTACTGGAGTGGGGTGCCATTGCCTTCTCCAAAAAGTTTGAAAGGAAAGTCAAAGTAATTTAACAGGGTTAATTAAAGCAGGTCTCTATAAAAAAACAAATTTGGATTATTTATGGATAGAATGCAAAATTCACATGAATTTTTGTAAGATTAAAACTTGAGACTTCAAAGCAGTTTCATCAGGCAGCTGCTTCTAGCATTGCCCTCAGTTCGCTTCACCATCACTAGAGGATCTTCAGGGAAAAGCATGAATTGCAGAGTGGATGAATGCTGTGTAAGACTTAAGGAAGAAACTCATGGAAGATGGATTTAAGGTTATCAGAACAAGTGTTTGATCATTCCAGCAATGTTTCAGAGTGAAGACCCTGTTTTGCTGTTTTATGCTCTGGCAATCACACACACACACACACACACACACACACACACACACACACGAGGAGTGATTGAAAGGCACTGCTGCTGCTGCTGCTGCTAAGTCACTTCAGTCGTGCCCGACTCTGTGCGACCCCGTAGACGGCAGCCCACCAGCCTCCCCCGTCCCTGGGATTCTCCAGGCAAGAACACTGGAGTGGGTTGCCATTCCTTCTCCAAAGCATGAAAGTGAAAAGTGAAAGTGAAGCCGCTTAGTCATGTCTGACTCTAAGCGACCCCATGGACTGCAGCCTACCAGGCTCCTCCCATGGGATTTTCCAGGCAAAAGTACTGGAGTGATTGAAAAGCACTAGGCTAGGCAATTTGGAAGCCAGTTTAGGGGAAGAAAAGGGCTATTTTTCCTCTGTTCTCTTAGGTTCTCCAGCTGGAGCCTTACAACATTAGACTGACAAATGACAGGTTAGTACAAGACGGTTTATTAATGTTTGTGGAACACATCATCCGATGTGGGGAAACCTCATGATGATAACTCAAAGCGGCAATTAGGATTTGGGATTATATAGCATTTCCAAATAATAAATTCGTAGAGAAGTGACAAGACAAAGGAAACGAGCTCTAGGCTTCCAAGGATGGCAAACTGTGAGAAGGTAAATCCGGGGGAAACAAAGGGAGCGAGGTTGGTTTGTGCAGGTCCATCTCGGTGTCAGCTCTCTTTTGCGTTCTTCACATGGCCATACAGTTTCCCCAGAGAGGAGGTTGATGGCAATCTCCATTTTTCACAAGTTTCTGCTTCTTAGGCAGATAGAGGATGCTCCAGGAAGGCATCGCTCTGTGTTCCGATACCCAACACACAGCAAGGCCAAACAAACTGAAATGTTGGAGTTTGGAGCAAAGAAAGGTCTATTTCAGGATCAAGCAAGGGGAGGTGGCTTAGGTCTTGAAAAGCCTTAAGCCCCCTGAAAGGTTTTGCAAAGCACTTTTATAACACATGTGACTCACGTGAGTGATCAGCTCAAGGCTCTAATTGGATGATGGTGAGTTTGCCGTGTGGTGTCACAGGAGTTAACATCATTTCTTAGGCTCCACCAGGCCTGGGCCTTTGTGCTCATGGTCATTAAGTAGTTAACATCTTCCATTTGGTAGGGGGGAGGTGCATCTGCCAAACGATTCAAGAAATGTGCATCAAGTACTGTTACCTAGGTACTTCAGAGAGGCACTAAGGCAGAGGATATGGGGAACGCTCCATAGGGTCCTGCTCAGTTACAGCTGCATCTACTGATTTCCATTTGCCTCCAATTCAAAATAATCCTTATGCCAAAGTGGCATATTTGAGATGGCACATTCTGGTCCCCTATAAGAGTAAAGTGACAATGTGGATAAATCCTAGACACTTAGAACCCAGGAGATAAGATGTTATAAGCTCAGAGGAGGCTCAAGGCCTCTGTTCAGTTGTTCCCAACTCTTTGAGACCCCACGGACTGTAGCCCACAAGGCTCCTTTATGCATAGGATTTTTCAAGCAAAAACATGGGAGTGGATTGCCATTTCCTCCTCCAGGGGATCTTTCCGACCCAGAGATCAAACACACATCTCCTCTGTCTTCTGCATTGGCAGGTGGGTTCTTTACCACTGAACCATCCGGGAAGCCCCGAAGACTGTGAGGCACCTAATGAACCACACGTGGCTGTTTGTGGGAGACTCCAGGACCTACGTACTCACGTTATTTCACTACAGGACTCCAAGGGATCTTCCTAACCCAGGAATTGAACTGGTGTCTCTTACGTCTCCTGCATTGGTAGGTGGGTTTCTCTGATGGCTCAGATAGCAAAGAATCCACCTGCAATGTGGGAAATCTGGGTTCAATCCCTGGGTAGGAAAGATCACTTGGAGAAGGCAACGGCTACCCACTCCAGTATACTGACCTGGAGAATTCCACGGACAGAGGAGCCTGGTGGGCTAAAGTCAGTGGGGTGGCAAAGAGTCAGACATGACTGAGTGACTTTCACTTTCACTTTCTCAACCACTAAGCTAAGTCGCTTCAATCGTGTCTGACCCTGTGTGACCCCAGAGACCGCAGTCCACCAGGCTTCCCCGTCCCTGGGATTCTCCAGGCAAGAACACTGGAGTGGGTTGCCATTTCCTTCTCCAATGCATGAAAATAAAAAGTGAAAGTGAAGTCACTCAGTCATGTCTGACTCTTCGCGACCCCATGGACTGCAGCCCACCAGGCTCCTCTGTCCATGGGATTTTCCAGGCAAGAGTACCAGAGTGGGGTGCCATCACCTTCTCTGTTCTCAACCACTAGGGCCACAAAAATCACTGCAGATGGTGACTGCAGCCATGAAATTAAAAGACGCTTGCTCCTTGGAAGAAAAGTTATTACCAACCTAGACAGCATATTAAAAAGCAGAGACATTACTTTGCCAGCAAAAGGTCCATCTAGTCAAAACTATGGTTTTTCCAGAAGTCATGTATGGATGTGAGAGTTGGACTATAAAGAAAGCTGAGTGCTGAAGAATTGATGCTTTTGAACTGTGGTATTGGAAAAGACTCTTGAGAGTCCCCTGGACTGCACAGAGATCCGATCAGTCAAACCTAAAAGAGATCAGTCCTGGGTGTTCATTGAAAGGACTGATGTTGAAGCTGAAACCCCAATACTTTGGCCACCTGATGCAAAGAACTGACTCATTGGAAAAGATCCTGATGCTGGGAAAGATTGAAGGCGAGAGGAGAAGGGGATGACAGAGGATGAGATGATTGGATGGCATCACCAACGCAATGGACATAAGCTTGAGAAAACTCTGAAAGTTGGTGATGGACAGGGAGGCCTGGCGTGCTACAGTCCTGGGGTCACAAAGAGTCAGGAACAACTGAGCAATTGAACTGAAGGGCCACCTGAGAAGCCCAGTACAGGGCAAGGGGACCACAAAGCGGAGGTGGGTGTGAGTGCTGAATCCTTGTGCCTGCCTGAGCAAGGATGAGTTTACAAGAGCAACACAACGTCCTGGTAGGATGAGAGCCAGCTGGGACAGGAGTGACAAAGTACCCTTCTGCTCTGCTTGGCTGCTGGGGCAGGCATGGGGCTGGATCTCTCTTTGGAGGAACTGAGTGCCTAAGGACCAAAATCCTCTAGCTGATTCTTGACAGATCCAGTCTCAGCCTCATCAGAGCCACTTGAGCCGGAAACAAATCACATTTAGAAAGGACTGTTTGGTGTCTCTGAAAGAGCTGGAAGGACTGAGCAGTGAGCCAGCTATGAGACCGTGGGAGGCTGTGTCCTATGCTGCCTGGTGCAGGATGTGGAGAAGGTGGACACGGAGCCAAAGACTGAGAATTGATCTGAAGTCGAGGCATCATTGGCTCCTAACTGCTGCCAGTGGCTCTGGAGATGACAGGACACTGGCCGGTCTGAGTTGGATTCTCATTGAAACCTGAACCACAGCTGGCTTCTCTGGACATGTGTCCTAAACAATCGCACAGGGCCCTCACTTAGAAGGACTCCATGTGGATTAAGGTGATGCTATCACTGTTCCAAAATTCTTCATAATTGTACCTTGAAACTTGTGTTTTGTGAGGTCTGATGGGACAATACAGCATGGGCATGAGCAGGGGACACATGCTATGACAGGCATGCCTGCTATTGACATAGAGCACTCACGGCTCCCAGAGTACAGAATTTCAGCGGATTCACGATCAGTGGGAGGTGTGTGAGACTCCTTGGGAGGACGGCCAGGGGTGATGGCCTTGACTGAGTGGCAATGCTGACCATCCTGAGGGTCCCTCATGTGAACCAGCGATTGCTTCAAATGCAGAAAGAATGTGGCGGTTGTCTCTAGTGACCCAGGAACTCTTATCATATTATTACACATGTTAATTCCCTATGAGCCAACCACATATGGAGATGTCAGAGGACAAGAAAAGATAGTGCAAATCCAGAGTTCCCTTCCTTTTCAGTCCTTCCTTATTCACCATTAAGCTGAAACCAGAATGTTATTAGAATGTGCACATATTAAAAAGGGAAAATGAAACCAGTTGCTTTAGTTTTGTGCAGAATTTCCACTGTTCTGATAAGAATAAAATACATATGCATGTACTATTTTTGTAATGTTGGTGATTCTGCATACTAATTAAATGCATTTATTTTTACATGTTAAACTGGTAATATAAAAGTAAAGATAAACAGTACATGATAATGATTTAAATTTTTAATTTTTCTTTATTTAGAAAAGCATTAAACAACAAAAACACCATGATAAAAGGAGAGACAGATCATGGAAGAAAGAAAGAAGCAGTCTATAGCAGTACCTTTAGTGGTATTTTTCTATTTTGAACAAGAGGCCCTACATTTTCATTTTGCACCAAATCTCAAAAATTCTATAGCCAGCCTTGTCAAGAAGAAATAGTAAGAAACCTTCTACTTATTCCTTTATGGTGTGATAGGTGATGTGATTATATAAAGCTTTCAATAGAATGAATTTATTAGTATTCCTTCTTCCCAACCAATAAGCACCAGCTTCTAAGCATAGATATTCATAGCAGATGTGCGAAAGGAAAGGCTGAAAGTTCAAGGCCAGTTCATTGAATTCTCTTGAGTTTTTTTGTGTCTTTCCCAGAAGATATATTATTTTGTTTCTCAAATGTTGTTCCAAATACTTTTAGATATTTTAAACAGGAAATTTTAGGTATTTTGTCAGTGACAAGGAAAAATCATAGTTTCTTCTAACAACATTCATGATTTAAAAAAAAAAGCTCTAGTCCCTAATTGTCAAAATGCATTACATGGAAGCCTGGGACCATGGTGGAGAAGAGGACTGGGAGAATTTACTGGAGCATTTAGCTGCCAACCTGACCAGAAGCCGGTAAGAGATTGAAGGTGGTTGCTAACCCTTGCACACAGCAACCACCTTCAATCTGCTCATCAGTTCCTTGTCTTGTGCCTTTGCACACATGTATATTAACTTTGCAACTAGATTTTTCAATTCCCTGATTTTTATATATAGGCATTTTAAAAATGTTCTCAATCTCTTATTCTGATGTTCCCTAAGACATTCAGTGTCTTCATATAGCCACCCTCCATGTTTTAACATCTTTAAGTATAGTTGTCCAAAACTGAGTGAATGCCACCCAACCAAAGATAAGATTATGTTTAATTCTCCATGTAATGGGACATTGATTTAGTGAGGTCACCATCCATCTTGATAAAATATCTTGTGCTTTTGTTTTTTTTCCCCTGGTTTTTGTTTCCGGTCTACCATGGAATTGATGAACTTATTGTATAACCATCAGAGTTCCGTTCTCCTAATGGCTGCAAAGATCAACAGATACAGATAAGATCTTAAAGTTGTCCTCTCCACTCTTTGTATAGCTGATATTTAAGGAAAAAAATAGTGATTGTGTCATGTCTAAAGTTGGAATCAGCCAGCTTTCTGTAAAATGCTATAAATATTTGAGACTTTGTAGGTCACACGGTTTCTATCACAACTACACAACAGCTCAGCTCTGCCCTTGCAGCATGAAAGTGCCGTAGACAATATGCAAATGAATGAATGTGGCTGGCTTCCAACAAAACTGTTTTTTAAACTTAACAGTTGACAAGCTGGATATGGCCCATAGTCCACAGTTGTCTAATCCCTGATCTAAAGCCATAGAGAAATTCTTGAAAAATGGTACGTCTTGGAAAATTGCTCTGGGGTCTCCTATATTCGCTATTCGTCTTTCTCTACTTAACATACAAACGTATGTTCTCAACATTTCCATTCTCAGCTCTGTGGCCTTAGTGCCCCAGATACCCTCTGTGATTGATTTCACCTAAATGCGTGGCTTCGGTGTCTGGCTCTTCTGTTTTCTTCCATGTCCGCTGTCTGCCCCTCCTGCAGGGTTCAGGGTGATGTTCCAGCTCTTGGGAATCTCTCGCCCCTGCTTCACCAGTGACTGGCACCTCATTTCTGTCCAGCTTGAGTTTCTCCACTGTATTTTCTTCCCTCAGCCACCCAAAAGGAATTGTCCATACTCTTTTTAATTTTTTGCTACAGTTAATTTCAATGTTGAATTTTTCTTTATATTTCATTTGCTCTTTTCTGATTACTTTATGTCCATCTCCCCAAGTAAACTCAGAATTCCTGTGTAGCTGGATTTTTGTCTTATGGGACTTTCTGCCCCAAGAGGACAAATGAATCTGGCACACTGAACCTACTCTTAGCAGAAAGTTTTGAATGAATAGAATACATATAATTGATTAGAAAGACTAGGGTTAGGAATTTTTTAAACTTTAAACTATGGGTTCACCTATGTAATTTTCTTTATAGAAAGGTAAAAGATTAACCATTTATATGAAAGGGCAAACTTTTTAAAAATAAGTTACCAAAACCACATTTTCACTACACACATTTTTGGTAATACAGAAAAAAGCACAAAGAAGAATCTGCCCAAGATTTTAAAACATGACAATTGCCTTAGACACATTATTTACCTTTCTTTCCATGTAGCCTCTTTAAAGTGTTGTGACTTCTTCAATGAGCTGTATTTGCAGAAAAATACTAGCCTAATATGGAAAAACCCTTTGCTTATGCCCTGCTTAAAGACTTCAATCAGGATGCTGTGACTTACTTTCTTGATAGTCAGATGATGGCATTGCTAACTGATCACCATCCTTTTGAGATTACTTGTCATTATTTATCATGATGCTTTCAATCTTTAATATTTTTCCTGTATCTATATCTCTATGTCTATCATCACCTACCATGTTAGGGACCTTAGCAGATTTATGTATGTTCTTTATTTTCTAATCCTTGATCCATGAATCTCCATTTGTAAGTTTAGACCAACAATAAAGAATAGAATAATGACTCCTTATTTCCCTTTTTCATGTTTTAGTTTTTAAAGTTGTATTTCTAATGAGAAATCTACACGCTTTTAAAATATTTGAAGTTAAAAGCTTGTAGTGACATTGTGTCAAAATTTTACATCCTTTTCTTTGGATAATTTTTCTATGATTATGTGAAAAGTAATTTATTAATTATTTGCTTACATAATTATTATTTACATATCATATTTTGCAAATAAAACTCCAAAATATTGATATTATGCAGAACTTTATGTTTTTCTTTAAGATTATAAGTCATCTAGTTTTTGATTAGTTTTCCACCTATATTTGAATGGTTATAAATAATCCACTTCCATGAAGATTTCTTGGTTTTTATTTTTCTTAGGCATCCTTTGCTTCTTTTAATATGTACATAAATGTAATAAGAGAAAATCCAACAAAAATGATCAACTGCTTTGAGGAGCTAAATTTTGCTGGCCATTCATCAGGATAGTCACAGTTGCTTCACTGTCTTGTAGTTTTTCATAATATACATTAAAAAAAAAATCTATAAGTGAGCCGATTGAATTGAATTATTTTCTTCAGAATTGATGTTATTAAGCTATGACAATTGCATATTGCATATTGTCTATTCTGGGAAGTTTACTTATTGTTTATTCAATTATCCTATCAGCCAAAGATGTATTTTTATTACACAGTACAATATTTTTACTTTTTAAACTTGTTGAAACAGATTTTGTATATTGTATTAAATGAGTAAATTCTTCTATGGTAGTTATAGTAATCTTCTGGCTTTAAAAAATTTATAACTGATGTTATTTTACACACTTCCTCAATAATTAATGTATTCATTTATTAAGATCTTATTAATTACTTATTATATGCAATTTAAATAGACAATATAGTGACAGCATAGACTCTGGAATCAAGTTCAAATCCCCAGTCCTCCAATTCATAGGTAGCTATCTGTAAAATGATGATAAATTATTTCAGGCGCCAATAGTCACTACTTTATAGATTTATTGTGAAGGTTGAATGGTAAAATACAATAAAATGTGCAGTACACACACTTACACTAGTGAGCTTCAGAGCATGTTAGCTGTTATCAATGTTACTAGATGCCTAAAGTAACGCACATTAATTTCTTTTTCATCTCCTCTGAGTAATAATTCCAGAAATCAGCAGTTTTTCTGCTTAAGTTCAACAGCAAGCAATTATCTAGAAACTTGAAAATTGCCACTGTTTGGGAAAAAATATCAATTAGGCAACACAATTCCATTTTCTGTATGACTAAACTATAGCCAATATTATAGCTTCACAAAGTGGCATTTGACACAAAAGATCACCTATCCTGCAGCCCCTCCTGGGTGGATGTATTGCTGACATACTGTCTGGAGAATTTCCCCAGCTCTCTGTCTCTATATGTGACTTTAAATCTTGGCCTTTGAAAGAAAATGATGGGAACATCAACAAAGCCAAGGTTCCTGGTTGTTTAGGGCAGCCATTTCTGCTGTTTACACCCAAGGGATTCAGACATCAGCGCTAATGACTTGAGAACATGGTTCCGCCCGGCCTGAGGATTCAGGCCAAACATCCCAAGCTGGGCAGCCACTTAGAGCATGACTTTGTTTGAGTATGATCTATTCTGTGTTGCAGAAATGTGTTGGTTAAATGCAGCAGAGAGATACTTCACACAGTTATTAGTACACAGCTGGGCCCAATTTCTTCTCCAAGTGCTAATCATGCTTTACAAAAACTCTAGAAATAATGGTTAATCCTTTGAAGAGATAAGATCTATTTGGAGCTCGGCCATACATTATATATCATAATAAACTTCAGGTAAATTAATGGGTTAAATGTAAAAACAAGAGAAAAAAATCTTTAAGCAATTTCAAATCATTAAAGAGCTAGAAAAAAACTTACTTGTGAATATCTTGTTGATTTTTGGTTGGGGAAAGATTTTCTAAATTCAACAACAATGGAAGAGATCATTATGGAAAATATCAGATGTGAGTAAACATGTTTTTTAACGTTAACATTTTCAAAATTTTAAAATTCAGAGGAAAAATTAGGAAATTTTTTACCCCAAAGTAACAGAGAAGGTTTACTATCCTTAATTTGTAAAATTCCTTTATGCAATAATAAAGCTATATTACTGTAAATTCTAAGTGAATAGTTCTAAACCAAAGCTAAAGAATGTAAATATGTGTTTATTTTCAAAATTAAGCTTTTAAAACTCCTTAGAGAGCTATCTCGCTAGATAAATGTGTATACTAGGCTTTTCTAAAATGGGATAATATTATTACCTGCTTTACAGAGTTTTCATGAGGATTGAATTAAATAAAGCACGTACAGTAGGGCACACTACTATTAAGGAGAGGATTAAATGAAAACTTTTCTGTTTCCTATGTTCCCAGATTGTGTGTAATTTCAGACTTCCAAACTTCAAGAGAGTTCCAACTAAGCCAACTATATCCTTTACAGAAGTGGCCACAGCAGTTTGAAAAACGCATGTAAGGCCCAAATGAGTCAATGGCCCAAGAAGCAAGCTCTAGTGTTATAACCCAGTCAATACATGAAATGCCAAACAAGGGAGCCCACCTCCCATCTGTGTAACGATGATAGTGACCTGTCAGTTGTCTCGGGCAAGAAGCAGTAGTAACATGGAGTCTCCAAGCTTGATGGCAACCAGCTGGGATATCTGCGGTGATCTCAAAGGCTGGCACGAGACCTTCAGAAAATTATTTGAAAATTTTGATCTTCATCCAATTTCTTTAAAATTTGAATACATTTCATCAAGTTCTGTTAAGAGAGTCTAAGAAGGCAGAGGGGGACAAACTAGATGCCAAAACCACTACTTGAAGAAGAAATGAAATCACTGGCTGGGTCATAAAGTGAAGCTGGATGGCTCTAACATAACTTTTTTGCCTAATGTATTCATTATGTTTCTCTACATTTCCATTTTAATTATCATGAAGAAAAGGCAGCAACCCGTTTGCCATGTGCAGTAATTTATACTTGCTCTAGCAAGATAAGTAATACCACTCCAAATACATCATAAACAAAATATTTATTAGGAAAGCCTCATTAGCATGCATTTTGTTCTGATAATAAGGTTTAGGAATTTAAATTAATATCAGTGTTATTTGAGAACATGGCTATTAACATTTAATAATATTTAGCATTTATATAGTCCTTTGTGTTTCCAAAGTGCCTTAGTCATTAATTAATTAAACCTCAAATTATCATTGTGAGCAGGTTCAGCTCATAGTTTCTTCTGCTATAAAATTATGTTCCTAAGTCTTTTAACTTTTCCAGCTAGGGGTTCTCCTTAACAGTTTTTTTATTGAAATGTCTTTCCTGCAGAGTGAGATCACCGATGTATCCATGCGGGAACCTCTCCACTGAAAACCCATGATACTCTCCTTGTCAGTTGCGGGGACCAGAGAAGGGCAACTGTTGGGAAAGCAGAGCTCTCTTTAAATCTTCTCAAAATGTCTTGATTCTTTGTCTGCTGCTGTTGCTTCTGGTTCTCTACCACTGCACCATCACACAGTGACATGACCCAGTCAAGGACTTAAAACTGACCCCCTACTTAATAGGTATCCACCTAAAACTATGTCAAAAAATGCCCTTTAATTCAAAGTGAAATAGCTTAGTGCCAGGAAACATCCACAGGGTGAGAGGTAGGGGGAGGTGGACCCTCACTCTACAATATTTAATGGTTCCCTACTACCTATATGCAATAAAAATCCAAACCCCTCAGATCTGGTATTTAAACCTCCTACAGTGTCATACTTGAGTTCCCATCCCTTTGCCGTCCCCAGCTTCACATATTCCCATCTCAGCCTCAGAACACAAGGACAAAATGAGCATGCACAGGTCCATCTGGACAGCGTTAGCTTCGAAGACTTGGCCTGGCTGCTCTTGGAGAGGTTGTGCCCAGGAAGATTCTTTAGAACCTTGGTCAAGATGCCTTCACTGACTTCCTACCAGAAGCAGAATGGCAAATCAGCCTGCCCAGTATCTCGATCTGCATGCGACATCAGGCTGCTATGCTATTTGACTTCCTGACCCATCCCAGAGTCCCCTCAGCAGGAATTCTGCCATCTGCTTCCCCTCTGGGTCATCGACTATGACCTTGGGCTCTCTGGCTATGTGAGGAATGCCTGGCTTGGTAAGAGAGTCTCAAGGCTTGATCTCTGCCTTGTATTGTGAGTAGGGCAGAACCCAGTCCCAAAGGTACAACCTTGAAGGGCCAGGGCAGAGCATGCTATCACCTTTCTCCAAAGGATCATTTTATCAAGGCTTGTCTGAGAAAAAAATACTCTGGAAACATTTACACACTGATAGAAGAAAGCATAAATTTATTATCTGCAGGGAAAAAGAAAATTATTATCATCCATCAGAGTGGTGAAGAAGACAGGAAAAAAAGTCTAAATGCAGTCACCCTGTGGGTCTTAGCCCTGCTTCTCTCACTATCTACTGATTCACAGGCTTGGCTTTTAAATACAACCTGATTCACTGGAATAGTAAGTATCATAGTCTATATCTTCAGTGGTCCAGTGGTCACCAGGTCAGAGTTGCTATTTATGCAATGTCAAAACACATGTAACAAAATTTGTTCAAAAAATAAAATGTGCTCAGTACTACATCCCAAACATGCTACAAAATCACCCTTGGGGACACAAATTTCTGGGTTGCAGTGATGGCTCATTTTCCATGGGTGTTTAGTCATTTTTATTCAGTCACAAAGTCCAACTTTTTGAGACTTCATGGACTGCAGCACACCAAGATTCCTTGTCCTTCACTATCTCCTGGAGTTTGCTCACATTCATGTCCATTGAATCTATGATGCTATCTAAACATCTCATCCTCTGCCACCCTGTTCTCCTTTCCTGTTACTAATTTAAACTATCTTTAGCAAATATCTGCTTGAGAAGCCAAAATGTATAGTAACATTAAAATTCTATGTGTAAATGCTGAGTTGGTACCCTGACACACAGTGGATGTCCAAACATTCCTTACCAGTTTGAGTCCTTACTTTACAATATTTATTGGCTCCCTGTGATCTTCCCAGGTGGCTCAGTCATAAAGAATCCCCCTGCCAATGCAAAAGACACAGGAGTTGTGGAGAAGGAAATGGCAACCCACTACAGTATTCTTGCCTGGAGAATCCCATGGACAGAGGGGCCTGGTGAGTTGCAGTCCATGTGGTTTCAAAGAGCTGGACACAACTAAGAAACTGATCACATTGCCTCTATGCAATACAAACCCAAACTCCTCAGTTCTGATACTTAAACTTTCTACAATGTCATATTTAACTTCCTAATGCCCAGCTCCACAAAAACTATGTTTAAGGCAGGAATAGTATATTTAACTGTTCTATGAATACCCTGGCTGACATCCCAATCCCTGAGTTTTTATTTGAGCTGTTTTCATTACCCAAAATGTTCATGTGTTTTTCAGTTGCTGCCACTGCATTGTGGGATTCTCAAGGAGACAGACTAGATATTATTCATTTCTTGATTTTCCAAGTGGTTATAGAGTTTTTGAACAGAGTCAGCATTCACAAAATGCTTTTAAAAAGAGAACTGGATTGAAAAATAAGCCAGTGTTGGGTGCCTGTGTTAAGACAAAAGGAGACAAATTGAGTGGCAGGAGCGGTAAATTCAAAGGACAGACAAACAATATCAACATGTAAAGCAAGCCTCATGGGGACTGAAGGAGCAGAAGAATACGAGAGGCTGACGACCATGCGTCTGCAATCTGAACAGCTGATCCCCCCAAAAAATTTCCAGAGCTTGAATTTTAAAAGCAAAAAGTGGAAATCTGGATTGTTATATGAAGCCTGCCAATTTTTAACACTAAAACCTGATTTATAAAATTGAATACAACGTAATAGTCAAACAAAACACATTTGTGGGGTAAGCTGGCCTTGCAGCTATCCAGGGTAGGAGTCCTATCACACAGCTGACAAGACTAAGAAGGTGGGTTGGGAACAGAATGTAAAGAAAGAAAGAAAGAAAGTGAAGTCACTCAGTCGTGTCCGACCCTTTGCGACCCCATGGACTGTAGACTACCAGGATCCTCTGTCCGTGGGATTTTCCATGGAGTGGGTTGCCATTTCCTTCTCCAGGGGATCTTCCCAACCCAGGGATCAAACCTGGGTCTCCTGCATTGCAAGCAGACGCTTTACCATCAGAATGTAAAAGGGAAAAGTAAAGTTACAAATGTGTCTTGTTGCTATAGATGGCAGAGATGTTCGTTATCTAAATTGTGATGATGAAGTGAAGTGAAGTTGCTCAGTCGTGTCCGACTCTTTGCGACCCCATGGACTGTAGCCTACCAGGCTCCTCTGTCCATGGGATTTTCCAGGCATTAGTCCTGGAGTGGATTGCCATTTCCTTCTCCAGGGGATCTCCCCAACCCAGGGATCGAACCCAGGTCTCCCACATTGTAGACAGACGCTTTACCATCTGAGCCACCAGGGAAGTCCTTTTTTGTGATGATAGTGTCACCATCTATATATATTGTATATATCAACACCTCCTATACATACACTTTATGTATCTGTGTAAAGTATGTACTTTATTGTATGTCAACTATACCTTGATGAAGCTGTTTTTAGAAGTCAAGAAAAATATGCTTTCCAAATTTAAAAAACAATAAAATCAAAATAAATGTGTTTTCTCTTTGTAAAGTCTTTCCAACATGGCTTGCTTTGAGTACCTAATATGAGATAGCTCAGGGCAAGTGGAACACTCAACAATAGACCAGAGACATCCGCCAGCAAATGCCTGAGACTCCTCATTCCAAGAGCAGCTTAGAATGAAAGGAACAAAGGGAGCAAGGCACGCCTTGTCAGCTGCTCCTGAGTTCCTGTAGTCTCCTGTTTCTAAGAAGTGAACTAGAGAATCATGCCAGATAGAAGAAAGGCCAGACATAGGCAGGGGGGGGCTGTGGGAAGCAAGGGCAAGGAGGGGGTGCAGTCAGATCTACCTGGTTTCACAGCCTGTGTTGCTTCTGTGGAATGTGTTTGGCAATAGATTCTTCTAGAGATCTGCTGAAATCCTTATTTGGGGCCCATTTAAAAAAAGTGTAAGCCCTGATGTGAATAAAGAATAAGTGTTGCTCTAAAGCCAAGCAGATTATTGCTAATCAGCTCACTCTCCAGGCTCTTAAAAATTCAGCAGCTATATGCCCACTTAAGACAGGAAGAGGGTTCAGGACTGATTTGCGGTGGTGAAATTTTCTGATGAGCCTATTTTCTTCTCTTTCATGAGCTCAATTAATTAATTAATTAATTAGCATGGTATTCCTAATTTGATTATCTATAATACATATATGCTGTCTCTTGAGAAATATATGCACGCGTAAGACAGAGAAAGCTTCTCACTGACGCCTTCTAGAAGTCTCTTTGGGGATATATATCACCTCGTCTTTTAAGTGAAGTTAAATTCCATAAGGGGAGAAGTTATGCATTCTCCTATATATGATGATTTTCTTCCTCCGTTTTTCTTCTTGAGTGAAAAGGCAATAATAGAAAATAAAGAGTAAGGTTCAGAATTATATTAAACTCTTGTAATTTGTGAGCTGTTATGTTAGTGATGAAACTGAATCAGTATAAATCCTCAGCACAATGGACAGAGTTCTGCTCTATGACTCGCATTAACATTAATAAGAGCTGAGCGGCTGAATTCCACAAGTCACATGACAAATTACCTACAGTGGATGTTAAACTCTTAGAAAAGATGGCAAATAGAAGGGGACTGGATAGGTCAAATGATAGGTAACAGAATAGACCGAGGCTTCTCAGGTAGCTCAGTGGTAAAGAATCCACCTGCCAAGGAGATGTGAGTTTGACCCTCGGGTCAGGAATATCCCCTGGAGAAGGAAATGGCAACCCACTCCAGTATTCTTGCCTGAGAAATCCCACAGACAGTGTAGCTTGATGGGCTATAGTTCATGGGGTTGCAAAAGAGTCAAATACAACTTAGCAACTAAAGAACAACAGAATAAATCAAAGTGAAGCTGCTCGGAAGGTTACTAGGAAGGGAACACTGGTCAAACAACTGCATTTATAGATGGAGAGCAGATTGACTAAAAGCGCAGACTGTAGAGTCAGTCAGAACTGTTTGATCCGGGATCCCCCACTTACACTGTAATCTTGGAAAAGTCATAAATTTACATCTCAAGATGTAAACTGAGGACAGTGCTTCGTATTTAATAAGCATACAGCGAAAGGTAGCTGATGTTCTTGCAAAGTCATAGGAAAGATCCTTAAATATCATCTCATCCTACGAAACAATTTTACAGAAAAGTATCTTAAAACTTGTCTTATATTACTTGTCTAAGCTTGTATTGTATATGGAGAAGGCGATGGCACCCCACTCCAGTACTCTTGCCTGGAAAATCCCACGGACAGAGAAGCCTGGTGGGCTGCAGTCCATGGGGTCGCAGAGAGTCAGACACGACTGAGCGACTTCACTTTCACGCATTGGAGAAGGAAATGGCAACCCACTCCAGTGTTCTTGCCTGGAGAATCCCAGGGATGGGGGAGCCTCGTGGGCTGCCGTCTATGGGGTCGCACAAGAGTCGGACATGACTGAAGCGACTTAGCAGCAGCAAGCTTGTATAACTACTCACAAACTAGTAGTTATTCAAGTTAGTGGTAAAGAACCTGCCTGCCAATGCAGGAGAATATACCAGCAGTGTATGAGAGTTCTAGATGTCCTGCGTCTCTGCAGCCATGTGTAGCAGTCAGCATACTAATTTTCTTCTGCAGCATAACAAATGTCTGCAAACTTAGTGGCTTAGAAGAACACAGTTTAGTCTTGTAGGCCAGAAGTCCAGGCCAGTGAAACTGGATTCACTTCTCAGATTCTCACAGTCAAAATTAAGATGCCATCTAGCCTACATCCTCATATGGAATTCAGCTTCCTCCTCCAAGCTCCCCCAGGGCTGCCCAATTCAGGTCCTTGAGGTTGTAATGTAGGAATGTAGTTGGAATGAGGAGTGAGGTCCCCATTTCCTTGCTGACTGTGAGCCACAGGCTGCTCTGAACTACAATCTGCTTGCCAGATTCCTTGACATGTGGCTACACTCCATTTTCAAAGCTAGGACTGATGAATGGAACTCCATGCTGCTTTTGCTCTTTTTGAGGACCTTTGCCAGCATGAAATGATCTTCTTTACTTTTGATAGTACTCATTGCGCTGAAATTTACTTTGCCTGATATTTATACAGTTAATCTAGCTGTTTTCTTTTCAAGTAAAATTAGTATGCTGTATCAACTTCTATACATTTGCTTTTAACTTATTTCTTTATAATTAAAATGGATGTCTTACAGGCATGCTTTTAAAAATCCAAACTGATCATCTTTATTTCTTTTTTATATATAAATTTATTTATTTTAATTGGAGGCTAATTACTTTACAATATTGTATTGGTTTTGCCATACATCAACATGAACCTACCACAGGTATACATGTGTTCCCCATCCTGAACCCCCTCCCTCCTCCCTCCCCATACCATCCCTCTGGGTCGTCCCAGTGCACCAGCCCCAAGCATCCAGTATCATGCATTGAACCTGGACTTGTGATTCATTTCATATATGATATTATACATATTTCAATGCCATTCTCCCAAATCATCCCACCCTCTCCCTCTCCCACAGAGTCCAAAAGGCTGTTCTATACATCTGTGTCTCTTTTGCTGTCTCGCATACAGGGTTATCATTACCATCTTTCTAAATTCCATATATGCTTTCAGTTCAGTTCAGTCGTTCAGTCGTGTCCATCTCTTTGTGATCCCATGAATTGCAGCACGCCAAGCCTCCCTGTCTATCACCAACTGCCTGGAGTACACTCAGACTCACATCCATTGAGTCAGTGATGCCATCCAGCCATCTCATCCTCTGTCGTCTCCTTCTCCTCCTGCCCCCAATCCCTCCCAGCATCAGTCTTTTCCAGTGAGTCAACTCTTCGCATGAGGTGGCCAAAGTACTGGAGCTTCAGCTTCAGCATCATTCCTTCCAAAGAAATCCCAGGACTGATCTCCTTCAGAATGGACTGGTTGGATCTCCTTGCAGTCCAAGGACTCTCAAGAGTCTTCTCCAACATCACAGTTCAAAAGCATCAATTCTTTGGCACTCAGCTTTCTTCACAGTCCAACTCTCACATCCATACATGACCACTGGAAAAACCATAGCCTTGACTAGACAGACCTTTGTTGGCAAAGTAATGTCTCTGCTCTTAATATGCTATCTAGGTTGGTCACAACTTTTCTTCCAAGGAGTAAACGTCTTTTAATTTCATGGCTGCAGTCACCATCCACAGTGATTGTGGAGCTCAAAAAATAAAGTCTGACACTGTTTCCACTGTTTCTCCATCTATTTCCTATGAAGTGATGGGACCAGATGCCATGATCTTCGTTTTCTGAATGTTGAGCTTTAAGCCAACTTTTTCACTCTCCTCTTTCACTTTCATCAAGAGGCTTTTGAGTTCCTCTTCACTTTCTGCCATAAGGGTGGTGTCATCTGCATATCTGAGGTTATTGATATTTCTCCCAGCAATCTTGATTCCAGCTTGTGCTTCTTCCAGCCCAGCATTTCTCATGATGTACTCTGCATATAAGTTAAATAAACAGGGTGACAATATGCAGCCTTGACATACTCCTTTTCCTATTTGGAACCAGTCTGTTGTTCCATGTCTAGTCCTAACTGTTGCTTCCTGACCTGCATATAGATTTCTCAAGAGGCAAGTCAGGTTGTCTGGTATTCCCATCTCTTGAATTTTCCACAGGTTATTGTGATCCACACAGTCAGAGGCTTTGGCATGGTCAAGAAAGCAGAAATAGATGATTTTCTGGAACTCTCTTCCTTTTTTGATGATCCAGCGCATGTTGGCAATTTGATCTCTGGTTCCTCTGCCTTTTCTAAAACCAGCTTGAATAACTGGGAGTTCACGGTTCACGTATTGCTGAAGCCTGGCTTGGAGAATTTTGAGCATTACTTTACTAGCATGTGAGATGAGTGCAATTTTGCAGTATACTGTATTGGTGTTTTTCTTTCTGGCTTACTTCACTCTGTATAATAGGCTCCAGTTTCATCCACCTCATTAGAACTGATTCAAATGTATTCTTTTTAATGTCTGAGTAATACTTCATTCATCTGCTGATGGACATCTAGGTTGCTTCCATGTCCTGGCTATTGTAAACAGTCCTGCAATGAACATTGGGGTACACGTGTCTCTTTCAATTCTTGTTTCCTTGGTGTGTATGCCCAGCAGTGGGATTGCTGGGTCATAAGGCAGTTCTATTTCCAGTTTTTAAAGGAATCGCCACACTGTTCTCCATAGTGGCTGTACTAGTTTGCATTCCCACCAACAGTGTAAGAGGGTTCCCTTTTCTCCACAGCCTCTCCAGCACTTATTGCTTGTAGACTTTTGGATCACAGCCATTCTGACTGGTGTGAAATGGTACCTCATTGTGGTTTTGATTTGCATTTCTCTGATAATGAGTGATGTTGAGCATCTTTTCAGGTGTTTGTTAGCCATCCATATGTCTTCTTTGGAGAAATGTCTATTTAGTTCTTTGGCCCATTTTTTGATTGGGTCGTTTATTTTTAACTGAGCTTCCCAGGTGGGCTGGTGGTAAAGAACCTGCCTGCCAATGCAAGAGACACAAGAGACATGGGTTTGATCCCTGGGTGGGGAAGGTCCCCTGGAAGAGGCTACGGCAACCCACTCCAGTATTCTTGCCTGGAGAATCCCACGGACAGATGAGCCTGGTGGGCTGTAGTCCATAGAGTTGCAAAGAGTCAGACACAACTGAAGCAATTTAGCACACATTTTAATTGAGGTGTATAAAGTTACCGTGAATGTTTTGAGTATTAATCCATCATTTTCCCTACAGTTGCTATTATTTCTATCAAGTCTTTGTCCCCCCACTCTTTTTTTTGCTGCCTCCTTTCAAATGATTCCATTTTAGCTTCAGTGATTCCATTTTATCATTGCTGTTAGTTGTTAACCTTATCCAATGTATTGTGTGCAAGCTAAGTTGCTTCAGTGTGTCCAACTCTTTGCAGCTCCGTGGACTGTAGCCTGCCAGGCTTATCTGTCCATGGGATTCTCTAGGCAAGAATATTGGAGTGAGTTGCCATTTCCTACTCCAGGGGTCTTCCTGACCCAGGGATCAAACCCATGTCTCTTATGCCTCGTGCATTGGCAGGCAGGTTCTTTACAACTAGTGCCACCTGGAAAGTCCTTTTTCATCTCAGACATTGTATTTTCTACTGTAGAAGTTCTATTTGGACCTCTTTATATCTTACATTTCTCCCTAACCTTTGTTTTCCTCTATTTTTGTGAATGTTATCAAATACATTTCCAATTTTAAAAACTGTCTTTAGCTACTAATCCTCATGAAAGTGAAAGAGGACAGTGAATAAGCTGGCTTACAGCTCAACATTCAAAACACTAAGATCCGGTCCCATCACTTCATGGCAAATAGATGGGGAAACAGTGGAAACAGTGACAGACTTTATTTTATTGGGCTCCAAAAACCACTGCAGATGGTGACTGCAGCCATGAAATTAAAAGATGCTTGTTCCTTGGAAGAAAAGCTATGACAAACCTAGACAGCATTTTTAAAAGTAGAGACATTACTTTGCTGACAAAAGTCCATCTACTCAAAGCTATGGTTTTTCCAGTAGTCACGTATGGGTGTGAGAGTTGGACTATAAAGAAGGCTGAGGGCCAAAGAATTGATGCTTTTAAACTGTGGTGTTGGAGAAGACTCTCGAGGGTCTCTTGGACTGCAAGGTGATCCAACCAGTCTATTCTAAAGGAAATCAGTCCTGAATATTCATTGGAAGGGCTGATGCTGAAGCTGAAGCTCCAAATCTTTGGCCACCTGATGTGAAGAACTGACTCATTGGAAAAGATCCTGATGCTGAGAGGGATTGGGGGCAGGAGGAGAAGGAGTCGACAGAGGATGAGATGGTTGGATAACATCACCGATTCAATGGACATAAGTTTGAGCTAGCTCTGGGTGTTGGTGTTGGACAGGGAAGCTTGGCATGCTGTAGTATATGGGGTCACAAAGAATCAGACACGACTGAGAGACTGAACTGAACTAATCCTACAGTGTTTTTCCTTTCTGTGTCTTTTCTAATAATTGAATATTAGCCTCATTATATATGTTTTATTTTTTCTGCTTCTTTGATAACCTTGTCATTTCTGCAGAGATGCTAGACATCGTGATTTACTCTACTGAATATTGAATTATTTTAAATACTTCGGAGCTTTGTTTTAGAATGTGGTTACCTAGAAACAGATCGATCTTTCTGAATATTTATTTTATATTTTTATAGGTGGGATAGACATAGTGTTTAAAATAGGGTTAATCTGGCCTCACAATTGAGACAATAACCTTCTGAGTACTAAGACCCGCTGTTGTTTAGTTGCATCAGTCTTGTCCAACTTTTTGCAACCCATGGACTGTAGCCCACCAGTCTCCTCTGTCCATGGGATTCTCCAGGCAAAAATACTGGAGCGGGTTGCCATCCCCTTCTCCAGGGGGTCTCCCTAACCCAGGGATTGAACGTGTATCTCCTACTTGGCAGGTAGATTCTTTACCACTGTGCCACTTGGGAAGCCCACTAAGATCAGTATCTGTTCATTATGAAATGTTCCCACTATGGTTGTTGGGAACAAGAACAATCTCCATCTGTTGGTGTGATTTTCCTCTTTGCTTGTGGTGTTTTTTTCCTGACTTCCAGTAGTTTCCTTATAACGTGTGTTTACTAGTACCGAGCTGAAAACGCCAGAAAAATATCCTGCTGGCCTCTGGAGCTTGCTGTCTGTGCCACTCTCTTGTCTTGGTACCCTGCTACTTCTAGCCAAATTCTCAGCTTAGCCTCCTCAACACAAACATATAGCCTCAGTTGGGGTTCTGCTTCCCGGTACTTCAGTCTAGAAATCCACTCCAGGCAGTCAGCTGAGACTTTGCCAAACTCGCTTCACATGTTTTCCCCCTCTCAAGGATTACTACCCTGAACTGCCTGTTGTTCAATGTCTGAAACAACTGTTTCATATGTTTAGTTTAGTTTTTCAGCTATTTGGAGTGGGAAAGTAATTCTGGTCCCCATTTTTCCAACTCCATCATGGTTGGAAGCAGAAGTCTGTGTGTTCACTTTTAATGAAAGATAAAAACTAATAATGCAGAAAAATAAAATTAAAAAATAAAGTTACTTAAAATTACCTAACTTAGAAATAATCACCACTAACAATTTCCCTTGATTTTTTATATACACACAGCAAACAAAATATTCTCTCATTTGCTTTTCAAGTCAGTAAGTACAATTTTTTATCATCAGTGTTATCATCAGTGAATAGACGCATTATGATCTGTTTAACTCATCCCCAATTGCTGGACAATTAGGTTTTTCCAACTTTTTGACACTTTACGAAGTGCCCTGGTAAACCCCAGTAACTCAAACTCATGATCCATTGTTTTTGGCTCTGACATTGAGATGGCTTTAAAACTCTAAAACTTTCTAGGCTACCAAGTTTATTCTGTGGCTTCATCTACTATATTTCTTGCTGGAATCCATAATAAGGAGAAAGGGTAGAAGAAAGACATTTGATTTTGACAGATGTTTTGACCTGAGGTTGATAAAAAGTGAAACATTTTGTCTTCAGCTCAGTATGAACCCTCTTTGGGGAAACAGAGTTTTGTAAAGCCTCATTTGAATGAAGATATACAGGAGAAGACATAGACAGCCAGTTTATTGACTAACTACAGAGGCACAGTACCTTGGAAAGTTAATTGAAGTTGGTGCTAGAGGCAACTGGAAACACAAAGAAAGTTTTATTCACGTGATTCCAGCCAGAATGCACGCTGGTGGGAACCTCATGCCTGATCGAGTGGCGGTTGGCTTAGCCTGCTGAAATAACTTGATGATCTAATCCACATCCCAAATGACGGACATCCCTGAGTCTGGACCTAGTAGTTGTGTTTTATCCCCTCTCGTGAGAGAGCCCTGGATTATGGGATAATGAAAACTGAATAATACAAGTAGAAGTGTCATTGAGTTAGAGTTGAGATATGTTAATAGATAGTGAGGTGAATTTGTAATAGACTAAGGTAACCTACATTAATGTACTTTACATTTGCAAAGCTTAAAAAGACAAATAGCTTGGAATATCTCCCGCAGCACAAAAAGAAATGTAGACTAATGTTTACACGACAATCAAGAAAATTAATTCTCTATTTATTTTACGAAAAGATTACACCTTTGTGTCTGGACAGTATAAGTTGTGAAAAAGCTTTTCATTTTGTAATTGGGATTGAATGTCACAAGTCTTAGGAAAATAAACCAAATTAAAGTCCATGTTTTCTACTTCTTAGATTTTTTTAGTTTTGAAAAATTAACCAGTCTTCCTTTGGATATTTAAAATTTTAATGATAGACAAGGAAGGAAAGACAAGCTCTTCACAAAAAAGAATAAAATTTTAATGGAGATTTATGACTATGATTGATACAGAAGTGTCAGGCTATTAAGAAATAGTTGTGCTGAAGAAACTTCTAGAGAAAGGAGAGGCTATGGAAAGACTCAGATGTCTGAAAGAAGAAAAGTTGTACCAAATCATCAGATTTAAAAAGGCCAGCCACTTTGGGGTGAGTAAAGATTTGGCTTTGAAAGTTTGTCATGTTCCAAATTCAGACTAAATAAAATGAAAAGGATTTAAAAGCAAAATTGGAAACAAAAGTTCATGTTTCATTTAAAGAGATTATAACTTTTTTGTTTTGTTTTGTTTGGAAAACACCTTTCCATTTTCATGGTTTAGAATCAAGATTATTAATAGCAATTCAGAGTGAGAAATCCATTTCCTCATTTATTCAGTCAAATATTTATTGAACACAAACTACAACCTGATAATGTACTAACTTAGGGATATAGTGGGGAGAACACTTAATAATCACAAATGAGGTCGTGTATAAAAATGAAGGTGTTGTTTCATTTGTTTTGTTTCCCTTGAATATTCCCAATGAAGACAGAACTACCATCATCTTCTCAGAGCTAAATAGCTCATTTGCTGCCTGTGTTCTTGCCTAGAGAATCCCAGGGACGGGGGAGCCTGGTGTGCTGCCGTCTATGGGGTCGCACAGAGTTGGCCACGACTGAAGCAGCTCAGCAGCAGCAGCAGCAGCAGCTGCTAGTAATGGCCTGGAATACTCCTCCTGAAAGAGTAGACCAGAAAGGAGAATTCTTCTCTCCATGGGCTGAAATTGTAAAGACCAAGTTGCATAGAGGGCAGTTGGCAAACTATGGCACATTTCACATCACTGTTTTAGATCTCAAGCAGCTTCAATCCTAATTAATTGCTTTTTGCATAAAGGAGGAGGCCTTATTTAAATATTAACCCTTGATAATAGAAACTTTCAGTTAACTGATTTTCTAATTATTCATCCTTCACTTTCCATATAAACTGGTCTTCAGGCCTTAACTTTGGAATTTATACCCAGGGATTTCCCATATACTTCAGTGACTTACAGTGCCTCTGTGTTTCTAAACATTTCTAAAAATTCTATAAACGTAGCTGTTGGTATATGTTGACAGTCTAAAATACTTTAAACAAGGCTACGTATGAAACATTTTTTGAAGGGGACGTTTGCTTTCAAAATAGATGTAAAATGGGAGACATTTGTGACCTAACAAATGATTCAATAAACACTTGGAAAGTATCTGCTAAATATCGAGAATTGTGCTATGTGTATCTACCTGCAAGCCACAGTGCCTTCCTTCAAAGATCGCATGGGTGAGGTCTAAATTAATCCTCTGTTGTAAAGCAACACGTGCCATAATATAATCCAGATTCTGTAAAAAGCCAGACGAGGGAAATAACAAGGGAAATTGTATTTAAACTGACACTTTAAAAATCAGCAAGAATTCACCAGTTGAAGAAGAGTATGGCATTCAAGTAATAGAGAAAGAAAAGTGAAAATGTGAAAATCTGGCATGTAAAGGAGACTCAAGTAGTTCTATGTGGCTGAGTCACGGTTTCTCCTGTTCTCATATGGTTTCAACTCTCTGGCTTTTGAAAAGAATGCATTTGTCAGTTTAAAATATTTTTCATATGCTTAGTTTACTATTTACTCAAAGAAACATGTTAGAAAATTCCACCTGTGATGAGGAATTGGTTTGGTTCTCCTTTAATCCTGTAAATTTTTGCTCTATATATTTTGTGACTTTTTTATACGGGCATTGCACATTCATCCAGACCTGAGATTGCTATAACTTCTTGGTAAATTAACTATCTTATTATCATTAAGTATCTCCCTTTGTCTCTACTAACGATCTTTCCTTAAAGTCTACTTTGATATTGTTGCTGTTGCTTAGTCAAGAGTCATGTCTGACTCTTTTTTAGCTTCCCTTTAGGTGTTTTAAAGAAATTTTTTGGTCTTTTACTCTGATCTGTGTAGATGTGGTATTTTTCACCCCAGTTTTCTTGCCTGGAGAACTGCATGGACAGAGGGGCCTGCCTGGCTACAGTCCATGGGGTTGCAAAGAGTCAGACACAACTCAGCAACTAACACTATTTGCATATTAAGGATTTAATACTTTACTTTTATATGAAATGCATTGGTTTTAATAGTTTGTCATTTGCCTTTGACATTATTTTTCTTAGCATGAAGATTTTGTTCTTTTAATGTGGCAAAATTTATTAATGTTTGGGGATTTAGATTCATATATAAGAAGACCATTAAATAATTTCTGATAGTAATTTGTGCTAAGCCAGTCTCAAAGGAGCCACAAGGATTTTTTGGTAGCTTCTTGAAATCTAAAACACCCGAAATTCCCTACCAGTTATCTTAAGTTGTGAACGCTAGGACTTTCCATGCCATTCTCGCATAAAATCAGGCATATGGAGGGGCTTCTATCAGGACCGTGTTTCAGCTTTTTCTGTCAGAATTATCTTGGAATTCAGGGTTACACATAGAGCCGGTCAAAACATGATAACTGTTTGATATCCTGCCAGCATACAGCTTGTCCTTTGAAAGGTATCTGACCTTACCTCAAAGGCAATCAAATTTCAACCTATTATATGACCTTTGGAGCTAAATGTAATTGAGCTACAATGTGCTTTTAAGAATCGGCAACCAGGAGATATGAAATCTATCTGTCCACAGAAAAAGATGATGCACTGAAGAAGGAGACGAGGCCATATTTTAGAAAATTTTATCTCTCTGGGCTGCTGTTTATTAGTTTAGTGACTTTAGCAAGCCCTTTTACCTTCTGAGTCTTCCAAAAATACCTATTGTATGAGAATAATCATTTGTGTCCAAAATGGGTAGTTGTAGGTATTAAAAAAAACAAAAAGCTCAAATCTTTCTCCTTTCCTCGTGTCCACCATCCTGTTTATATCTTTTTTCATATTTGGCAAAGCATTTAGTGCTCTATCTTTCCCCATGACATGTAAGCATAGTATCTTATAAAGAAAAGATACTACGTATATAAAAGAGAGTTGAAAAAGTCTTACTGATGGAGAAGTATGATTATAATATAAAGTGGATGAGAGAGGTTGAATACTTCAAATACATAATAATTAAGAAATTTCAGAGAGAGAAGGAAAGAAAGACTGAATATTTATAGAATATAATTGAATCTGGGGAGTATTAGAACTATCTCAGATTCACTGAACATAAGAAAGTTCATGTAAAGAAAACTTTGAGTGAAGGAGTGGGGTATTGGAAGGAAGAATAAATGGTCAGCTATGAGACAAGATTAGTGGAAGAAATGATAACCAATAGGCCAGATCAAATGTTAGTTACTTCACAACAAATCCTTAAGAAATTGCTGTAACACAGGCAAACTGTCGGAGAAGGCAATGGCACCCCACTCCAGTACTCTTGCCTGGAAAATCCCATGGACGGAGGAGTCTGGTGGGCTGCAGTCCATGGGGTCACTAAGAGTTGGATACGACTGAGCAATTTCATTTTCACTTTTCACTTTCATGCATTGGAGAAAGAAATGGCAACCCACTCCAGTGTTCTTGCCTGAAAAATCCCAGGGACAGGGGAGCCTGGTGGACTGCTGTCTATGGGGTCGCACAGAGTCGGACACAACTTAAGTGACTTAGCAGCAGCAGCAGCAGCAGGCAAAGTATATATTGGAAGTTTTGCTTCTAAAAATTGGATGAATAGGAACAATTTCCTGGACACTAAAGAATTGCTAAAACAATAACACAGTGAATTTTGAGATTATTAAACAAGGTATTTATTAAACTAGTCAGGAAATTGTTTAATAAAATTAATTTGACAGAAAGTATAGAAGATGCTAAAATAGAAATGCTTATTATTAAAACTACATTTTACCTTATTGGAATTTCATATTATTAAAATTAACCAAATGTTTAAAATAAAAAGTTAGTAGTCAAATAATAAGAAAAAAATTTATAATATGAGTTTAAATGTTTTTATAATGTCCCAACCTATTTTATGGTTCATGTATTTCTTTTAATAAAAGAAATTTTAAAGAAGAAGATCCTTTAGTAAGCAATACTATTTATAGCCTTTGTAATGATATAAATCCCTTTTTTTGTGTAAGGGCGGGGTTTCTTTAATGGATACACTTAATTTTTTTTTCAGTCTCTGTAGATATTCCTTTAAAAACATATTCCTTGAAGTCATTTCACTCCCTTTGAACTGCACTTTGAAATTCATCATGTGCAAATGCTTTCAATAATTATAACAGAGAGAGGATAGTGGTGGTGAGTAATTGTTTGATGTTCCATATACACTTGCTTTAAATAATGTTTCAGTATTAATAGGTATTCTCAGATACCAGTACGATAGAATATATCAAGTGAAAATAGTAGAGAAAAATATGTCACAAGGACATAAATATTACTTTCCATAAAAATCTTAAAATATTTAGTTTATAAAAACATACTTAATTCAAGGTCCTCAGCTCCCCTGGAGATCAGATACATCAGCTCCATGGGCCAGTCTTCTTTCTAAACTGATGGTTCACACCTGATACAATACTCACCTGCTAAACATGTTCATGAATAGCCCTCAAATCCTCAAGTTCCTCCTGGGTAGCCTGAGGAAAGTTTTATTGCTTTCTGGCTTATGCCAAATATCATTATCACTGAATATTTCAAAATCTTCTCTTTCCAAGTTAGACCTACCTGATACAAACTGTCTTCTACAATCATGTGAATTCTGATATGCTTTCCTTTTGGCTAGGCAGTGTTCAGCCCATTTCAGCTTCCTTTATCCATATATACAAAGTGAATTGTCATAGTTCCAGTATGATGTAGGGCGCCTCTCCCTCTGACATTGTAAAACATGATCCCCAGATGAAAATACATTCGTCGACTGCCTACATTTCTGAAAACTATGATTAAATAGTTACCTTTAAGTAACCTAGTTTTCTTTCAAATATGAAAACCTGTTGTACTGTTAATAGTAATTTTAGAACAACTCAAAATTTCAATCACTTCTATAGCCTAGTGTTATAAATAAAAATCTGATTCATGATCCAACATTATGCAGAAATAAAAGGTATTCAATTTGGTAATGTGCATCTAATCCAAATTGATTGTGTTCTACCCCGCATTCCAACCACTAAATTATCATTTATCTTTGTCTGTTAACAAACATTACATATTCTGTCATTGTGCCTTTAAACCCTTGAGATTACTGTGTTAACCACATGCATCTTCAAATGATGATGCTGAGTAAATAATATCATTATCTCTTAATGCTAATATTGCTTCTCTGCTTTTAGTATCCCAGGCAAGCTCTGTCATTCTGTCATGTTGGGTGACAATGTTTGAGGCAGAAAGGAATGTAGCCAAATATTCATATGTTATGAATATGTTGTAGGCCATCCGAAGCAAACATGGAGGAAGAACCTGCCATAAAATGAAAGAAAAGTCTGCCAATGTAGCACTTTATCCAGCAGTGAATCACCCCAGCAACTCACAGAGAAGCAAAAAAAGTTACATTAATAACAAACTATTTTGTCTGATATAAGCCAGCCACTGTAGCAGGGCAGCACAAAGGATTCATCAGACGGTAAAAACGTGAAGGCATATAACAGGCTACTCATTAGAGTAAAAAAATCATAATAAAAATCTAAAAATATATAATAATGTGTGGAAAAGAAGTGAGCTAAAACTTGATCATCCAATGTCCCACATTGGTTAGACTTAGTTAATTAAGTTAAAAGCTGAAGGTCAAAGAGGGCCAGTGTGAAAGAAAATCTGAAAAAAAAAAATTTGCAGGCTGAAATAAGTACTAACCAACTTGAGCTATGAGAAGAAGTGAGACTTGCTGAAAATGATGCTGAACTCTAACGTGGAGAGTCGAGTAACAGTAGAAGAGGAAGCAGAGATGTAGAGTAACAGCGGAAGAGGAGATGGAGACTAGAGATCAGGAGAGGTTTCACACCACAGAAGACAGCTGGAATGCTGCAGTTACTGAATTTTGAGAAACTGCCCTTGGGGTGCACGTATTCTTTAGTCATTGGTTGCAGGTCTTGCACTGCACTGCTGACCAGACTGAACACACACAAAAGCAGAAAACATCATTTTGCCCTAAACAGGCTGAAAATCTAGGCAGGTAATCATGAGTTATGTTGAAAAAGGAGACAGAGCTTCTTTTTTTTTTTTTTTTTTTTAACAATGCATGCAAGAGACAAAATATCCTGGTGATGGGGGAGCTGGGCTAGGGAACAACTGCTGGGAAACTCACTGTGTCACTGTTGAATCGAGGCTGCAATTTCCTGGCCCTGCAGTGAGGGGGAAACTGTCATCCAAACCAAGACACTCTGGATCATGGAAGGAGGTGTTTAATAATCCTGCTGGGAAGTAGGCATAAACTAGGCTGTCCCCAATAAACTGGAACCTAAGGCGAACCTTCCTCTGCGCTTTACCACCATGTGAATCCCTGGGAGGCTGTGGGCTGCAGGAAGCCCAGGCGGCTCCTGGGGTTGAGCTGAGCAATCAAGAGGTGGGTTCCCACATTTCAGCATTCTTGAGTTGCTGTTCCAGAAAGTCCTTAATACAGGGACCCAAACAATTGTGAATTTCAAAGATGGGGAGGAGGGATGAACACATTAAAACTAGAGTAGTGAGTTTACTCTAGAGATCAAGAATCCTAGCACTGGCCTAAAGTTCAAGAAATGGAAACCTTTCAAAGAGACAGGTTTTTAGTCCCATCTGTGGGACCAAAGGAGGAACTTTGAATTCGAGTCAAAGTCCCAATATGGGTATTTGAGGAAAAAGTTCCCAACCCCAAAGTAGCCAGTGGGGAGGCAGAGGGACAAGCTGCCTTAGGGATTAGAGATCTGCATCTGGATGTGGAGAGTCTTGGCTCAGGATGGGAGGCTGAAAACACGAGAGAAAGAGAAGCGATACGGTACCTGACATCATTGACTTATGAGGGATATGACATCATAGTGACAATTTCCTTTCTTAGATCAGTGATTGGCCACAACGTCTGCATGTCAGAATCATTTGGCAAGTGTAAAAATAATAGTGATGACTGATTCCCCACCAAGGCCACTTAAACCAGAAATTCTGAGGGTGAAATCTGAGCACTGGCATGCATTAATACACCTCATATGTCCTTATGTGGAGGCTAGAGGTGAAAGATGACAAAACTAAGGAGAGATACCACTTTTGAGTGATACTGTTCAAGTAAGGCAATGGCACCCCACTCCAGTACTCTTGCCTGGAAAGTCCCATCGAGGGAGAAGCCTGGTAGGCTTCAGTCCATGGGGTCACTAAGAGTCAGACACGACTGAGCGACTTCACTTGGACTTTTCACTTTCATGCATTGGAGAAGGAAGTGGCAGCCCACTCCAGTGTTCTTGCCTGGAGAATCCCAGGGACGTGGGAGCCTGGTGGGCTGCCGTCTATGGGGTCGCACAGAGTCGGACACGAATGAAGCGACTTAGCAGCAGCAGCAGCAGTTCAAGTAAGAAAAACCAGTTAATTATGTGGAGGGAACCTAAGGCCTGGTGACAAAGTGACCAGTCACTGTGTAGTTCCTGAATAAAGGGAAAGAAAACGGAACGCTGTCAAACACCTGTGCTGGCATTCTGAATATGTGCTTCCAAAGAAAGGAGGCTGTGATACCAAACTCAGTGACAAACATGGGAAATGATGTAAGGAAGCTGGAAACCCCTGTCAAACCCACCAAGCAAAGACCACTCAGAGCACATCTATAGTCAAAGTTGGGCTTATATACAGACACCATGGGGAGCTGGGGGCGAGGGGCATTTAGAGATGATCTCTTTAGGACTGAGGCTTGTGTTAGGTGGTTTTAAGGTTCAGAGAAGCAGGAGTTCGCTCTAGAAAGGCTAGGGTCAGGAAGTGGGGTTGATTCTCTCATTGGGTATTTTCACAGGTTCAATCTTGGAGGCGGGAAGCGTGGAGCAAGGCTAAAGCTGTGAATGACAGAGAAGCAACTGACACCCATGTTAGCCCGAAGAGGGGATTCTTGAACATTTTGGTGATTTGCACAGTGTTCTTATTCTCGATCTGTGCTCCGCCTTGATTGCAGAAGGTCTTGTTCTTGCCTCAGCCCACTGGGGTCTGATTGCGGTGTCTGTGAAACTGGAAAAGAGGGTAACGCCGTGCTGCAGCAGCACAAGGCCAGGGCCCAGCAGACACTGCCCATCATGACTGCCTTCTCTTTCTCACCTCTTAGAAGGTGAGGCTGTGATGCGACAAGCCGAGGAGAATAATAAGAGGCGGTCCAGACACCAGGGCAGGTTCACAGTGATTGCTCAGAAGAGCTAGAAGGTAGGAGTGCCAGAGCCTCAGAAATACGGTATTTTATTGCTGAGGGACCTACAAGATCTTCCAGTCCACTTGCGTGTTTGATAATGAGGGCACTGAGTCTTACAGGGATGTGCTGACTGGGGTCAGGTTGCAGTGTCTTGTTCTCAGGCCTCATCATTTCTGATGCACTCAGTACTCATTCCACAGGCCTCCATTAAATCCTATAAATAAACACAGGAACCCTCAGTCCAAAAGGGGGCTGGGTTTTTTAATGGGGAAAAAAGCATTTTACAAAGATGTCTTTTAGAAATGTTCTTGGCAGCCCAGCCAATGACTGCCTCCACTGCTCAGGTAGACATGATGGTGTCAATAAAGCGGGAGGGCAGATGGATTCAACACATAATTCGCTTCTTTCATGCTGATATTTCTTTATTCGTTCAATACTAGGCTTTCTCTTTAGTCAAGAATGTTTTTCATCTAAAAAAGGTGAAATAAGGAAATGGCAACCCACTCCAGTGTTCTTGCCTGGAGAATCCCAGGGACAGGGGACCCTGGTGGGCCGCCTTCTGTGGGGTCGCACAGAGTCAGACATGACTGAAGCGACTTAGTAGCAGCAGCAGCAGCAAGTACATACACTGGGAAGGTCAGCCCTCGATGAAGAGCCCAGAAAGCATGAGGTAAGGAGGATCTGATTGTGGTATCTGCTGTTGGCAGCCTATGGTTCATTCTTCTGGCCTGGATGACTAAGGGGTGCTCCCTGGGACCTCACTGCTCTGCTTTACCACTTCTACCATGGAATGTTTAGTCAAGGAGGAGGGTGACCTTCCTACAGTCTAGAATATGAGAAGCTCAGGGCTCATAGCTGCAAGCTATGTAAGGAAGTGCCAGATATAATTGTACAACCACTGAGGGGAAACTTTCAAGGAAGTCCTTCTGTAGGAAACCTTCTGAGAGGAATATTCCTAGAGGAACTCTCCAAGGGTAACCTTCTAAGGGAATCTTCTAAGGGAAAACTTCTGTAGGGAGCTTTTCAAGGGAAACATCTTAGGGGAACTTCTGATGGAAACTACTAAGGGAAATTTCTGAAGAAATCTTCGGAGGGGAAGCTTCCAAGAGGAATTTCTGAGGAGAACCTTCTGAGGGAAACATGTAGGGGAACCTTCTATAGGAAACCTTCAAACAACCTTAAAGGAATCTTCTGAGGAGAACCTTCTGGGGAAAACTTTCTGAGGGAAAGGTCCATGAGGACCTTCTTTTGGAAACGTTTAAAGGGAAACTTTTTGTGGAAAACCTTTCAAAATCACAGACAGTGAGATATGGACTGAAGAATGGTGTTGAAACTGGATGGTGGACATTCGCAAGGTCTCCCTGGTCTCCATCCAGTCCCCTCTACTCATAACAGCACACTGATCTTCCTTCAGAAACCGTCCTCTCTCATCTCTAATCCATGCAGTTCAGGTGAAGCTGCCTTGACCCTTTGCCTCCAGGGGTGGACCCTTGACCCAGACTTGGCCAAGCAAAGGCCTGCCATTCCACTAACCAGAGCGATCATGTCAGGGGTGGGCAAGTGACCCCAGACATGCAACAAAACTCATTTCTAGGACAGTTTCTTAGTTGTTGGCATAAAAACATATTTTTTCTACTGGCCTTCAAGCTGATAGAATATGATTGACCTAGAACTGCTAGAGGTCACCATGTGGAGACAGCCAGTCTGGGCCCGAGGCTCCTAGAACTAAAGTAAAGCTAAAAGACAGAATTAGTAAATACCGAGCATGTTTGTGCTATACATCTAGATCCAACTGTATCTGAAATAAATCCCTAGAATCCAAAAATTAAATTTTTGTTTCTGATGGTTAAGCCACATTGCGTTGTGTTTCCTGCCTAAATAAGGTAACAAGATAAAGGAGAAGCAAATTGAAAATAAGAGGTAAAAGTGAAAAATATTAATGGTGAACATGTCATCCACACTTAAGAAAAAATCTACCATTTTGCATTTAGGCCAGGTCTGTTCAACATTTTTTTTTCTAGTTTGCTCATGAAGAAAGATAGAAATGTGGAAATTAACATTTACTAAATATCTACTGTATAGGGATAAAAGAAGAAAAAAAAACTACACCCCGATTGTACAAAGATAAAATGTTTCTCTTATTTGTAGCTGTTCTCTTATGAGCTTCCATGCCCTGGTGAATGAAGGGACCATCCTGTTTGAACCTAGTCGTCATGTTCATATCAGCGGATTCTTTTCAAGGAAATGCTCTTCCACTTTGAAACAGTCCCTCCCCCTTCTCTCCTTAAACTCTGAATGTAGAAGGTGTGGAGAGCTTTCGCACTGCCGTGGCAACAGAATAGTATTGATTTCTCAGGAGAGGTGACTTCTGTCTTCTCTGGACTGATATTGGGAGTTTAAGTATGAAGCTGAAGTGACTTCTGATCAGCTCAGGGCCATCTGGCCACCCATTCACTCCCAGCCTGGGTGGTCTGTTCTGGAGCCTGAATGGCAGCCACTAGGTGGGCCTCGGCTCTGGCAACCCCCAAGGAGGAACTCCACAGCCAGACTTTCAGCCTAACGTCTGGGTCGTGTCCAGGCCCATCCAGAAGAAGGGACAAGGAGGAGATGCTGAGTATAAATGCCTTCATTTGCCTGAACACACAAAGCTACATTTCTGCAACTCTGATCCACGTTGGGGTTGGCAACGCTCACTTTAACCTCCCTCCTCTCAGCATCCAGATAGAAGAAAGGTGAGACCCTGTGCCGTCTGGGCTTCCCAGGTGGCGCTACAGGTAAAGAACCCACCTGCCAATGCAGGAGATGTAAGAGATGCGGGCTCGATCCCTGGATCAGGAAGATCCCCTGAAGTAGGAACTGGCACCCCACTCCAGTATTCTTGCCTGGAAAATGTAATGGGTTAAGGAGCTGGGGCCACAGAGGGTCTATCACAACTGAGCACGTTCTCTTTAAACCAACTCCTTCCCTCTGGGCCAGAGCTCTGAGAGGAAACCCAGGCACCATGCGTCTGAACTACTGTGCTGTTCGTCACGTCTCCTCCTAAACGCTAGGGCTGGAAAGCAGGCAGGCTTTTTGTACTTTTCTTGGGTCACATCTCTCGTCTAATTCCAGTTAAGTCCATTGGTGCACAAGGTCTCTCTCCTATACTACAGGAGAAGGCTGTGGACTGAGTCTTCCTACACAACGAGAAAAAGGAATGTGGAGAACAAATCGTTTCCTCAAGGCAAAACGACTGGTAAAATGACCGTCTGGCCACAGAATCTTCATTTGACTGGCTTTCCTTTTTGCCTTTAAACAGTAACAAATCTCGGTATCACTTTAGGCAGATGAAGGCTAAGAGTAAATGTCTCACGTTCATAAGACACAGCAGACAAGCATATCAGATGGTTTAGACGCTGCCTCTGTGACACTACAGAGTTTCTATTGTTAGGCTGTTTTCACACGTTATCTCAAGTAATTCTCTCCAAACTTAAATCTTTTGAAATTAATGAACGATAGCCCTACAAGGGAGAAGACATTGGCACCCCACTCCAGTACTCTTGCCTGGAGAATCCCATGGATGGAGGAGCCTGGTGGGCTGCAGTCCATGGGGTCGCTGAGAGTTGGACACGACTCAGTGACTTCACTTTCACTTTTCACTTTCATGCATTGGAGAAGGAAATGGCAACCCATTCCAGTGTTCTTGCCTGGAGAATCCCAGGGACGGTGGAGCCTGGTGGGCTGCTGTCTATGGGGCCACACAGAGTCGGACATGACTGAAGCGACTTAGCAGCAGCAGCAGCAGCAGCAGCCCTACAAGACAGCTATAAATGCTTTTATATTAATGAGAAGATGAATCTTGGAAAAGATAAGAAATCTGTACAATATCACATTTTAAGCCAAGCTTGAATGTGACTTTAATCCATATTCACTTTAATAAAGATTGTAGGTGACTCAAGGCCAGGAAAGGAGAGTACTATGTTTAAGGAAAGAATTAAATTCACACAGTTTTGAATAGGAGGGCACGCCTAAGATTTGACTCAAACAAGATAAAATAGAGCAGGTAAAATTATACAGTGCGAATTTAGGTTTACAAGTCATTTGTGTATGAATAGGATGGAGGTGTCCTGTTTTGATAGCAATTCTTGTGACACAGGGGTGGGCAGTAGTGGTTAGTGAGCTCTGAACTCCATGGGGACCATTGATTTGATATGGGTGCCAAAAAAGGGAGGAAGAGCTCTGAGGAAATAAAGAGGTCATGAGAGGATTCAGGAAGGTGAATTTTTGACTCAGTGCAAAGAGAAACTTCACACGAAATGTGAAATGGGTATTTGTAAAGCAGTGAGATTCTCACACAATAAGCCAAGCAGAGGCTAAAGTATCGTCTGCATATGTGAAACACCTACAAATCACAGAGACAAGCTCAACGAGTCCGGTAGGGAAATGGCATATTGACTGGAGTCTCCATGCTGCCCCTCTTGGGCCCTTCTCTACCTCCTTATCCCTGCCCTGGGCCTGTGTGACTATGGCAATAGGCTCTCGGCCTCCCATTCTCACTGTGGGGCTCAAACATGTCAGCCCTGGCAGGAGATGAGAGGAAGGAAGAGATTCAGATCAGCGAGATTATCTCCAACCACACACACGCGCACAGACACACACACACACACACACACACACACACACACACACACACACACACACACACCTCTTTCCACCTGGGCCACCAGAGCCCCGCACCCCCCCCCACAGAAGGTCACCTTCCTATCTCTGATCGATTCCTCCCTTCCCACCTTCAGGCCTAAGAGAGTAACTAGTACCAGCCCTGTCACCTGCTTTGGGGTCCTGCCGACATATCTGTAAATCAGACTTTCATTAAATTTTCCTTGAATTCCCAGGATGGCTGTGCCATTTGCTTCTTTCTGGAACCCTGAGTGATTCAGTCAGTTACTGAGGGGGCCCTCACAGTAGAGGAAATCCAAACGGCCCAGAAGCACCTGAAAAGATGCTCAGTAGCATTCAGTTCAGTTCAGTCACTCAGTCGTGTTCAACTCTTTGTGACCCCATGAACCGCAGCACGCCAGGCCTCCCTATCCATCACCAGCTCCCGGAGTCCACCCAAACCCATGTCCATTGAGTCAGTGATGCCATCACATCCTCTGTCGTCCCCTTCTCCTCCTGCCCTCAATCTTTCCCAGCATCAGGGTCTTTTCCAATGAGGTCTTCGCATCAGGTGGCCAAAGTATTGGAGCTTCAGCTTCAACATCAGTCCTACCAATGAACACCCAGGACTGATCTCCTTTAGGATGGACTGGTTGGGTCTCTTTGCAGTCCAAGGGACTCTCAAGAGTCTTCTCCAACAGAACAGTTCAAAAGCATCAATTCTTCAGCACTCAGCTTTCTTTATAGTCCAACTCTCAAAAGCGTTATGTATCATAAAAATGTCAAATAAAGCCAAAGGGTTAGGACTTCCCTGGTGGTCTAGTATTTAAGAATCTGCCAGCCAGTGCAGGAGACCTGGGTTTGATTCCTGGTCTGGAGAGATGCCACCTGCTGTGGGCCAGCTCAGTCTGTGTACCACACTACTGAGCCCTGTGCTCCTCAGAGCCAGTGATCCGCAACAAGAGGAAAAGTGAAAGTCGCTCGGTTGTGTCCAAATCTTTGTGACTCCATGGACTATCCAGTCCATGGAATTCTCCAGGCCAGAATACTGGAGTGGGTAGCCTTTCCCTTCTCCAGGGCATCTTCCCAATCCAGGGATCACACCCAGGTCTCCTTCATTGCAGGCGGATTCTTTACCAGCTGAGCCACAAGGGAAGCCCAAGAATACTGAAGTAGGTAGCCTAGTCCTTCTCCAGCGGACCTTCCCAACCCAGGAATCGAACCGGGGTCTTCTGCATTGCAGGTGGATTCTTTACCAACTGATCTATCAGGGAAGCCCCTGCAACAAGAATAACCACCGCAAGGAGAAGCTCACTCTCCGCAACTAGAGAAAGCCCTCATGCAGTAATGAAGACCCAGAACTGCCAAAAATAAATAAATCGATACCAAAGGGTTAGCATTTCACACCCACTTGGTTGGCAAGAATTAGACATTTAATAGTAACAAATTTCAGCAAGAAAGCAGAATAGCTGTCGACCTCACATACAAATGGCTGGAGTGTAATTTGATACAATCACTTCAGGAAATAATTTGACATTTTCTTGGAAAGTTGGAAATGTGCAAAACTTATGATCTAGTTCTTCTACTTGCAGGCATGGACAAGAAGGTACATTCTGGCAAAATTTATAATGATAGAAAAGTAAAACCTGGAAACAAATAACCCAAATGTCCATTGACGCACGAGAAAAAATACTCTCCAGCAACGGAAAAAAATAACGGAGTAAGATGACACATGTCACTGTGATATTCTTGCTCAAAACGTAATGTTGAACTTGGAAAGCCATTTTCAGAGCACTTTCAGTATGCTTCATCCATACAAGTGCAAAGGGATGCAAAACACAATGGCACCTTGTTTAAGGGAAGCACACGCGTGTGGCAAATGTACAAAGACAAGCAAAGGAGTGATGGACAAAAAATCCCAGACATTATTTACTCTTGGCAGATGAGAAGGTTGTCAAGATGCATCTAGGGGCTCTCTAGGGGCTCGTGAAGATGATCTCTTAAATTGGGAGCTATTTGAATTTTTACTTTCTGTACTTTACATATTTTTAAAAAATTTTCTTAAACTGGAGGATAGTTGCTTTACAATATTGTGCTGGTCTCTGCCACACATCAACATGAATCAGCCATAGGTATACATATGTCTCCTCCCTCTTAAACCTTCCTCCCACCTCCTACCCATCCCACCCCTCCAGGTTGTCACAGAGTACTGGGTTGAGCTCCCTGCATCATATAGCAATTTTCCACTGCCTATCTATTTTGGATATAATAATGTGTATGTTTCCATTCTTCTCTCTCATTTCATTCCACTCTCTACATGAGTTTTTTTTTTTAAATCATGAAGTCTTTCATTTCACTTCCTCTTTAATATTTTTGTTACAATTTGAGTATATAATAAAGAATATTTTAAAGCATATATAAAGGAAGGATATTTACATACTTTAAAATTTTTTCTTTATTATGTAGTCAACTTTTAGCACAAATACTACAGAGGAAATCAAATGAAAGATTCTATGATAAAAGAAAATATGATGTAAAATGGCTGTTAATAGATTATAAGAAAATGTAATATTTTATTCATTTTATATTGATGTGTAACAAATCATCACTTAGTGGCTTAAAACAAGTCAGATGTGTAATATCACAGTTTCTATGGGTCAGGAGTCTACGCACATTTCTGCTAATCCCCTCTCACAAGGCTGCAGTCCCAAAGAAGACTTTCTTGACCTCCCAGTTTTTATCTGGACTCGATTATTGTCTGTTAAGGTTTATTTTCTTTTTTTGTACCAGATCACTGTTTGGGCAGTTTGCAATTATTTATTTGCTCACCTGTTAATTATCTGCATCTCCCCCTCTCACAGACTGAAAGCTTCAGGAGGACAGGGCTGTGGCACAGAGTGTGCCCACCAGCCTCCCTTTCAGTTAGGTGATGGACAGAGGGCTAGTCTGACCAGTGGACTGTGAGCAGTAGCAACCGGTGACATTCCTGGATTAAATAGTTAAGAGTTAGGATGCCTCCTCTATCCCCATCTTCCCCTGCCATCATGACTGTCTGAATGCTACTTTTTCCTGATTTCTTGGTCACAGGGAGGAGGCCCTCCAACCTCATCAGACGTTCATGAACAAGGAATAAACTTTTGTTTTGTGATTGAGAGCTCTGCTTGATTCCACAGTATACCCTAGGCTAGTCTGGTTTTGTTTTGTTTTGTTTTGTTTTCCTATTCTTCATCATGCCTTCAATATCTGGAGAAGTATCTGGGACACTGTAAGTCCTCATTAATATTTTTTGAGAGAAAGGAAGGATGGAAAGAATGAAGGAAAAGAAGAAAGGAAAGATGGAGGGAGGAAGGAAGGAAGTGGGAGAGGAACAAACCATAATTGAGTAAGGTTAATGCTCAAGAAGATGCAATTATTTATGTAGTGACTTCCTCTATCACTGTGCTGGACCCCATGCACACTCTTCCCGCAGTTTGCACATTGTGACCTTGGACAAATCACTCACCTCTCTGATTTTTCTAATCTGTAAAGTTCATCTTACCCACTTTGCAAACTTATGGTGATAACAAATGTATAAACATTCTCCAAATACTTTATGAACTATAAAATAATAGGTAAGTAGAAAGTGTTGTTGCAGTTCACTTTTTGTTGGCTTTGCTTTAGACTGGCTAAATTAAACAGAAGCTTACATAATAACATTACGAGTGAAGAGATCAAGGGATGAGAAAAAAGTTGTACAGCAGCATGGAGTCACATGGGTAGACTGGTATTTGATCTAATCACAACCAAATTCTTTGTGTTTATTGATAATATGGTAAAAAAATTATCATTATCTAAAATTGGCTAATTGTGAAAGAAAGAATATCCTAAGTAGAGTCTATATTTTTCTTCACACCCCTCTGTTCCCATTCTCAAGAAGAGGAGGTGGAGATTGGAATAACGAGGTGTGAAAGCATTCATTGGGGCTTCCCAGGTGACACTAGTGGTAAAGAACACACTTGACAATGTGGGAGACATAAGAGATGCAGGTTCAATCCTTGGGTCAGAAAGATACCCTAGAGAAGGGCATGGCAACCCACTCTGGTATTCTTGCCTACAGAACCCCATGGACAGAGGAGCCTGGCAGACTATGGTCCATGGGTTCACAAAGAGTTGAGCGTGACTGAAGGGACTTAGCATGCACACACAGGAGCATTAATCTTAAAATTGTCATTGCTATACTCTGGAGTTGAAATTCCAGCTATTTGTCACATTTCCTAGTCATAGCATCTGATTTCTCCTTGTATCAATACTTTTAGAGGGTGAAGAACTCTAGGAACATTCCTATAAAGATTCAGTTCAGTTCAGTTCAGTTGCTCAGTCATGTCCAACTCTTAGCAACCCCATGAATCACAGCACACCAGGCCTCCCTGTTCATCACCATCTCCCGGAGTTCACTCAGACTCACGTCCATCGAGTCCGTGATGCCATCCAGCCATCTCATCCTCTGTCGTCTCCTTCTCCTCCTGCCCCCAATCCCTCCCAGCATCAGAGTTTTTTCCAGTGAGTCAACTCTTCTCATGAGGTGGCCAAAGTACTGGAGTTTCAGCTTTAGTATCATTTCTTCCAGAGAAATCCCAGGGTTGATCTCCTTCAGAATGGACTGGTTGGATCTCCTTGCAGTCCAAGGGACTCTCAAGAGTCTTCTCCAACACCACAGTTCAAAAGCATCAATTCTTCGGCGCTCAGCCTTCTTCACAGTCCAACTCTCATATCCATACATGACCACAGGAAAAACCATAGCCTTGACTAGCCGGACCTTAGTCGGCAAAGTAATATCTCTGCTTTTGAATATGCTATCTAGGTTTGTCATAACTTTTCTTCCAAGGAGTAAGCATCTTTTAATCTCACGGCTGCAGTCACCATCTGCAGCGATTTGGGAGCCCCCAAAAATAAAGTCTGACACTGTTTCCACTGTTTTCCCATCTAAGGTAAGAGAAACCCAAGTAAGATGGTAGGTGTTGCAAGAGGGCATCAGAGGGCAGACACACTGAAACCATACTCACAATAAACTAGCCAATCTAATCATACTAAGACCACAGCCTTGTCTAACTCAATGAAACCAAGCCATGCCTGCGGGGCAACCCAAGACGGGCAGGTCATGGTGGAGAGATCTGACAGAACGTGGTCCACTGGAGAAGGGAATGGCAAGCCACTTCAGTATTCTTGCCTTGAGAACCCCATGAACAGTGTGAAACGGCAGTATGATAGGATACCAAAAGAGGAACTCCCCAGGTCAGTAGGTGCCCAATATGCTACTGGAGATCAGGAGAAATAACTACAGAAAGAATGAAGGGATGGAGCCAAAGCAAAAACAATACCCAGTTGTGGATGTGACTGGTGATAGAAGCAAGATCCGATGCTGTAAAGAGCAATATTGCATAGGAACCTGGAATGTCAGGTCCATGAATCAAGGCAAATTGGAAGTGGTCAAACAAGAGATGACAAGGGTGAACATCGACATTCTAGGAATCAGCGAACTAAAATGGACTGGAATGGGTGAATTTAACTCAGATGACCATTATATCTACTACTGTGGGCAGGAATCCCTCAGAATAAATGGAGTAGCCATCATGGTCAACAAAAGAGTCTGAAATGCAGTACTTGGATGCAGTCTCAAAAATGACAGAATGATCTCTGTTCGCTTCCAAGGCAAACCATTCAATATCACAGTTATCCAAGTCTATGCCCCAACCAGTAACGCTGAAGAAGCTGAAGCTGAACGGTTTTATGAAGACCTACAAGACCTTTTAGAACTAACACCCAAAAAAGATGTCCTTTTCATTATAGGGGACTGGAATGCAAAAGTAGGAAGTCAAGAAACACCTGGAGTAACAGGCAAATTTGGCCTTGGAATGCAGAATGAAGCAGGGCAAAGAGTTTTGCCCTAATAGAGTTTTGGCAAGAAAATGCACTGGTCATAGCAAACACCCTCTTCCAACAACACAAGAGAAGACTCTGCACATGGACATCCCCAGATGGTCAACAGCGAAATCAGATTGATTATGTTCTATGCAGCCAAAGATGGAGAAGCTCTATACAGTCAACAAAAACAAGACCAGGAGCTGACTGTGGCTCAGATCATGAACTCCTTATTACCAGATTCAGACTTAAATTTTAGAAAGTAGGGAAAACCACTAGACCATTCAGGTATGACCTAAATCAAATCCCTATAAAGATTAGCGAACACTTTTGTAGCTAAAAAAAATATCAAATAGGATTGTGGCAATAAATGTGTAGGAAAAACATATCAGAGAGACTTAGTTTAAGAACAAATATGGTTAGTTATTAAGAGTAGTCTGAGCCGCAGCCATAACATAGAATGAAACAATGCCATTTGAAGCAACATGGATGGGCCTAGAGATGATTGTGCCTAAGTCAAACAGAGGAAGACAAATATTATATGATATCACTTATTTATGGAATCTAAAAAAATAGTTCAAACAAATCGATATACAAAACAGAAACAGACTCACAGACATAGAAAACAAAGCTACCAAAGGGAAAAGGGAAGGCAGAAGGGATAAACTAGGGATATGGGTTTAACAGATACAAACTACAGAAAACAGATACACACCAAAGGTTTACTCTATAGCACATTCAACATTCTGTAATAACCTATAGTGGAAAATAATCTAATATATATGTATGTATTACATGTGTGTATAACTGAGTCTCTTTACTGTATACCTGAAATGAATATAGTATTGTAAGTCATCTCTACTTCAAATTTTTTTTTTTTTTAAAAAGAGGGTGGTTTGTGCTACAACTCCTGAAATAGGTCAAGTCAGTTCACAAGTACTCTTTTGTATTTTCTCTCTGTCCAAGTTGGTGACATAGTAGCAGAAGGATTGAAATCTTTGAATTCTGAGTGATACGTTCTAGCTTTTGAGGCTATGAATGTTAGGATGAGTTATCAACATTTTTCTATATTATGCACACATATTTAAAAATTTTTGTTTCATATGTATTTATTCAGTACTCACTGATGAATAAATTAAACACAAATCACTTAAATCAACAGAAACCATGAATTCACACACTCTCTAAGCTTCCTTGTTCATGCAGTGGAAAAACTGATCCCAAATAGTGTCCCTCAACCCTAATGCACAGACAGATATTCTTCACAAGGCAAACAAAGCCTTCTTTTCTCATCATTTTCATGCAAAAATATGTTTTGCATTTTTGAGTCTGTTGACTTCTGATCTTAATTTTATAACTATCTTTATTGGGTTCTTGACCAAGCACAGAAGTACTGATTTTTTTCAACAAAATTCCCTCTTTTAATTTAGCTTATTGTTAAATTTATTTATCACTTGAATGTGAGTTACTACATTGCATGATATATATATATTATATATATATTATTTTATATATTATTTATATGTATTTTATATTTATATGTATATATAAAATACATGTAAATATGTGTGTGGTTGGGAGTGGATTTATATGTGGGTATGGGTGGGTCTAGTTAAGGCTATGTTTTTCTCCAGTAGTCATGTATGGATGTGAGAGTTAGACTATAAAGAAAGCTGAGTGCCAAAGAATTGATGTTTTTGAACTGTGGTGTTGGAGAAGACTCTTGAGAGTCCCTTGGACTGCAAGGAGATAGAACCAGTCCATCCTAAAGGAAATCAGTCCTGAATATTCATTGGAAGGACTGATGTTGAAGCTGAAACTCCAATACTTTGGCCACGTCAAGCGAAGAGCTGACTCATTGGAAAAGACTCTGATGCTGGGAAAGATTGCAGGCAGGGGAAAAGGGGACGACTGAGGATGAGATGGTTGGATGGCATCATCGACTCAATGGACATGGGTTTGGGTGGACTCCAGGAGTTGGTGGTGGATAGGGAGGCCTGCCGTGCTGCGGTTCATGGGGTCGCACAGAATCAGACATGACTGAGCGACTGAACTGAACTGAACTGAATGGTGGGTCAAGTGCTCATAATTCATTATTAGAATCTGAAATTTTGACTCACCCTGACTCTGGAAATGAGGATGATGGAATCAGGTGGTTTTGACATCTAAATATGAGCAATCACGTCTTCTGATTTCAAGATGAAACCAATAACCACAGAATATCTGGAAAAAAAAAAGGAATGGGGTTCATCCCCAAATTACCATATTTAATCTATTTGATGATGAAACACAGTCCAATTTCATGGTCCAAACTCAATTTGAGAACTCAGTCACACGAGGAATAGGAATGCTGTGGCTGACGCTTTGATAAAAGTTCCTTTGCCACTTGGTAGTCTGAGCTCATACCTGGGCCCAGGGAACCTTGAGTTCAGGGTTGCTTGCCTGAGGGAGGTATGCATTACTTGAGCACCTCCAATAGCCAGAAATAGCTCTTCATCTTTTCCTGGATCAAAGGTCCCCTACGCTTTTATGGCTGCCTACCAAAGGCCAAGTTTCAGCCTGAAATGACTCCTGCTCTCAGCTGATTTGCAGACTCTAGGTAGAGGAAAGGTCAGAGATGAGCTCATTAAGTCTTTCCGAGTTCATATGAATTGCCCCCACTTTTCTGGGGTTCCCTTTGATAATTCAGTTCTTTCATGCCCCACTAGAAGTACCTTCCAGAATCCTCTTAGAGTATTTTTACAACATCAAAAAGTTTTTATACACAAGTATAATTTCTCTCCTGGGAGAAAAGCATCAAGTTTCTTGGAAATTTTATTGAGAGTTCTAGTTATTATAGCAATAATTTTCAGATACAATAATCTTTATTAGCAGGCATTTTTGGTTATATTTACAGAGCTATCTTAGTAGTAGTAAAAACTGTATTTTAAACTTTGGATTATAGTAAATGAGCCCACTTGTCTGAACTGAGATAATTTGTCTAACCAAGTAGGGGTTTAGTTGTGTCTTAAAATTTATCATTTACTCATCAGTCTTATTTTCCAATAGAGGAAATGCTTACCTTAGGGAGGCTCTTACTGGGCCAGTTAGGATGGGTGGAGGAAATAGCCCTGAACAGCTAAACAAAAAGTCACTCCATCTTTCAACACTTTCAGGAACCTTTGTTAGTACTGAACTGGTGAGTATTGAATAAATACTATGACATAAAGTTTTAAATGATGCGAAGAACTGACTCATTGGAAAAGACTCTGATGCTGGGAAAGATTGAAGGCAGGAGGAGAAGGGGATGACAGAGGATGAGATGGTTGGATGGCATCACTGATTCAATGGACATGAGTTTGAGCAAGCTCTGGATGTTGTGATGGACAGGGAAGCCTGGCTCGCTGCAGTCCATGGGGTCACAAAGAGTCAGACACGACTGAGCAACTGAACTGAACTGAAGATTTTAAATATGTGGACCGAATATATTAAGGACGGAGGAGCCATGCTGCAGTCCAGGGGTCACAAAGGGTTGGACTGAACAACTTAGCTGAGCAACTGAAAGATGTAGCGACAGAACAACCTAAAATATAACAACACTTTGAGGAGTCATTCTATTTGCTGTGAACAGAATAGCAGCATACAGTGGCCAAAACTTCAAACAAAGCCGAGTCTACCCAGCCCTAAGGGAAGAGTCTCTTTGATGATTATGTGGAAAACTGAGGCAACAGAGATGATCAAACCGGATTATCAAGCCTCAGACCGGAAGGAAATTTGGCTGTGCACACATCTTCAATTAACCAAATCATCTGCTAGGCTGCCTTTAACTGAGCTTTGTAAATTCAACATCCAAGAAGAATGATAAAAGGCAGCATGAAGCAGCCACAAATCTTTGATCTCTGACCCTAATTTCTTTTATCTTTTAAAACAATATTCATTTATCTATTTGTCTGCATTGGATCTTAGTTGTAATACATGGGATCTTTTCTTTGGGGCACGTGGGATCTAGTTCCCTAACCAGGGATCGAACCCTGGCTCCCTGTATTGGGAGCGTGAAGTGTTAGCCACTGGAAGTCTTAGTCTCCCGCCACCAAGAAGGTCCTATCATCTTAAAAGTGGGCTTGCGCCTAATTTGCTGAGCTATTCAGAGAATATTTTCATAATGTTTTGGCTTGTAATTAGCATTCATTGAATATTCACCAAATAGATGATCTCACAGTGCTAGCTCAAAGGACATTTTTGAAGCTCCTAAAGGAAATCTAAATATTCAACATGTTGGTTTAGAGAGGCACTTTTTGTTAACTCTTTGAAACAAACTAGTTTATTCAAATTGCTTAACCCACTAAATTGGCTGAACATGCTCTGGGCATTATATCCCAGCTAGGTGGATTTGAACTGGCTTCCCTGGTAGATCAGAAGTAAAGAATCCACCTGTAAGGCAGGAGACCTAGGTTCAGTCCCTGGGTGGGAAGATCCCCTGGAGAAGGGAATGGCAACCCACTCGCGTATTCTTGCCTCGGAAGTGCCAGGGACAGAGGAGCCTACATAGTCCATGGGGTCACGAAACAACAAGAGAATTTGAAGTTGCTGAGAAGGGAGATTCACTGTGAGGAGCCCTTAAAATGGGGTGGGGTAAAGAGAAGCAATAGGGAGAGAGAGCAAGTGTTTACAAAACTGAAAGACTGAGCCCAAATATCTTCCAGATAGTCTGGTCTATAGTCTGAGCCACAGAGCAAAACAAGTTCTTGAGATGTGACTTCCTGACAAACATTATGACCCAGGGGAAAGAGCAGACCCAGTGCACAGCTGTAGATTTTGGGTTTTGAGTGTATCACACGGAGACACTCTGCCATACAATGCTTCTTTCCTTTCAGAGAGTTAATACCTAGGCTGATTTCTTTAGGCCAAATTATAAATTATTTTGACATATTCTGTTTTTGTGTATCCGAGAAACTCGTATTGATTTTAAATACCAAATGTACTACTCATGATTTAAAATAAGAATAAAAGTTCTTTGCTCATATTTCTGGTCCTAACTTTTTCCCTGGACTAGCAAGTAGGCAGCTGATGGCTGGCGAGTCAGCCTGTGCTTGTCAGTTATTTACTGTGAAGCATTTACGTTACGTGTCCACTGAAGGTTTATGCTGTCCACATAAACTTCTGCAATATTTTGTGTCGTGTATCATAAACTATTAGGTCAATTATTTTACAGGTATGAAACTGTTCATTTCCCATATTTTCTCAGTGCTTTAGAATGCGATGGGGCAGTGTCTTTAATTCAAGGTGAAACTTGTTGGTATAGCTTAGATAAAAATTGGTGGTTTTCTGGAATATTATCCACCAGAAGGGGTATAGTCATGTCATAGTTCTTTCTGTCTGCACATTTCAACTTGATGTGTTTTGTAAGTTTCGTATCTGCACTTGTTTTGTGGATGGGGGAAGAAAGAAGCTTGAGTAACCTATGTCACTGGAGACTCCAAAGGTCTCCCTTTCTTAACTTTACTTGTGAGGTCCACGTGCCCGCTTCAGTGATGAAAACCAGGAGACAGAGTTACTGCAGTGGACCATCAAGAAGCATTGCTTAACTGTAAAACGCCCTTACCAGACCTTCGCTTTTGCACAGCATCTGGAGACAAGAACATGTAGAGCATAACAGACCCAATGAACGTCAACGTCAACAGCAATAAAATAAACGAAAGACCTCATTTTCCCAACGGTGTGGTCTTAGCTCAATTGGGCTATATTTTATTCTCCAGAATTTAAAGTTTTGTTTTAAATTCTGCACATCACAGCCATACTAAATATCCCCTTAGACAAGACGCAGAGCTGCTGAGTAAGACCCCTGCAAGTCAGCAATGCTTTTTCATAAGACCAACATCCATAATTTATATCTGCATACAATTAGCCTGTTTACAGTTATACATTTCTGCTTCCTTTTATGTGAAATATTCCACAGGATACTTGGTAATGCATTCAGAATAACCTTTTTAAAATAAAGACTCCGGGACCAAACAGTTTATAAAATCCAATACCTTAATAAATACTTTATATGAATAAAAATGTGGTTTTTTAATCAGAACAGTGTATTTGGATTAGAGCTAGCCCTTCTTGCCTCCCAGGCCAATGGCCTGGCACCCTATGGATCTTTATTTTTTAAATATATTCAGGAAAAAGTGAACTACCGGATGGTTTCATTTACACAGAAATAGCACATCCTTTCTCTTATCCATCATTAGATCACTATAAGGATAAGTTTTATGACCTTGGTGGAGTCAAGCCCTTGTACTCACATGAAGCAAGAAGACATGCAGTCAGTTATCCAGAAATGGAGTGTTCATGGTATGAAAATTTTTAATTCCTTCAATGTATTGAGCCCAATAAGTGGATTTCACTGATGGAAAATGTATGCAGTAGAAAGGGCATTTTATAAATTCATATAAGCTCAGCAGTTTACCAGCGGGTCTAGATGACTAGGTGCCCAGGGAGTAAGCTAATAAGTAAACCTTTCAGCAGTAACTTCAGGGAAACCATCCTTTGTCCCCTTTTCACTGGAAAACTAGAATGGTGAAGACCTGAGATGTAAGGACTCCTGAAGGTCAGGATAAGTAGCAACTAGGTAGCAGATAGCTAGAGGTTAGACACAGACACTCAAAATTCTTTCTTTACCTAACGATGAGCTGAACTGTTAATTATTCTAAACAAAATATTTATTGACCAAACTTTAGGTAAATGTCTCTCCTTCCCCAGGTAACTGAACTTTAGCCCAACCTCAACTGAGAACAAGCTGGCCTTGGGGTAAAACTTCTCTGATCTTCTATCCGGTTATGCCACCCTTTCATGTATCCCATTTCTCACATTCAGTTCTCTCTAGCTTTGTCTACACCTCTCTATAAAATAACAACAACACCCGTGGTGGATTCAAGTCAATGTATGGCAAAACCAATACAGTATTGTAAAGTAAAATAAAGTAAAAATAAAAATTAAAAAAAATAAAATAACAACAACAAAGAAAGCTCTTTTTGCTGAACTTCTGACATACTTGCAGACCATTAGGTCCCATTAGGTCTCAGTCCTCACCCTATTTGTAATAGTCCCTCTCTTCCCCTTGCAATAATCATTTTGAAAAAAGCCTCTTCTAAGTCCAGATGTATTTGTCCTTTTTCCTTGAGAAGCTCCTACCTGACACTAAACCGGGATTAGAAACATGTCTTGTGGGACGGATAGCACTGGGCTGCAAATTGACATGTTGACACATATTTAGAGTTAGAAATATGTGTTACAAATGGAAGGGAATTCTGGGAAACAAGACCCAACTAGGACTTCCCTGTTGGTCCAGTGGTTAAGATTCTGTGTTTTGACTGCAGAGGCTGCAGGTTCAATCCCTAGTCAAGGAACTAAAATCATACACGCCATGTGGTAAAAAGAATTTTTATTTTTTATTTTTAAAAATTAAAAAGAAAAGACTCAGTGCTAACTTCTTGATGAATTGACTTTTTCAGCCCTTTCCTTTCTCAAACCATAGCTGTAGTGCCCAGTGCATTTCCCCTGTTGGAGATCCATTCCTGGTTCCTGAGCCTTCTAGAATTGAGCAGGAAGCAGGTTGAAACCCATAGCACCTCCATGTGAAGTATGAACTTAACTGTGCCATCTGGACTTAGGCTAGCATCACAGAGCTAAGGTAGACAGATCTTAAATTTCTGCATGGTACCTATCTGCCCCCTTGCTAAATGGAAGCCTGCCCCTAGATGGTGTCATACTCAGCCAGGTCAAAACGAATGCTCTGGGATTGATGTCTTGCTATAAAGTCAGACTTCATCTTGTAGCATCCTCTCCAAGCCCTAGGCCTTAAATCACATAGCCAGCACCTGCTTAATTTTGACTGCCAGCATTCTGGCTGCAACATCTAGTTTATGTCACTGATTTCTATTCTTGTCCAATCAAGCCTGAGCTCCCTAACTTTCTTTGGACAAATGCATTGGCTTCTGATGGTTGGCTCCAGAAAAAGATAAGTTTCCCCAGATCCTTGTCCCTTCCTGATTCTGGAATCCTCAATCACCCTTAAATCATGCTGCAATATAGCTTATGAGCTTCCAGGGTGATTGTACAGACTGCACTCTGCTTACCAACACCACCCTGTGATGTCAGGCATGGTCAGCAGCTAGAAGCTTTAACATTTCCCAGTCATTCCTTATCTAAGTGAAAAATGAATACTTAAATTGAAGAAAGTAATAAAACCATTATACCATTCAGGTATGACCTAAATCAAATCTCTTATGATTATACAGTGGAAGTGAGAAATAGATTCAAGGAATTGGATCTGATAGAGTGCCTGAAGAACTATGGTAGAGGTTTCTGACATTGTACAGGAGGCAGTGATCAAGACGATCCCCAAGAAAAAGAAATGCAAAATGGCAAAATGGTTGTCTGAGGAGGCCTTAAAAATAGCTGAGAAAAGAAGAGAAGTGAAAGGCAAAGTAGAAAAGGAAAGATATATCCCTTTGAATGCAGAGTTACAAAGAATAGCAAGGAGAGATAAGAAAGCCTTTCTCAGTGATCAGTGCAAAGAAATAGAGGAAAACAATAGAATGGGAAAGACTAGAGATCTCTTCAAGAAAAGTAGATACCAGGGGAACATTTCATGCAAAGACGGGCACAATAAAGGACAGAAATGGTATGGACCTAACAGAAGCAGAAGATATTAAGAAGTGGTGGCAAGAATACACAGAAGAACTGTACAAAAATGATCTTCATGATCCAGATAACTGCAATGGTGTGATCACTCACCTAGAGCCAGACATCCTAGAATGTGAAGTCAAGTGGGCCTTAGGAAGCATCACTATGAACAAAGCTAGTGGAGGTGATGGAATTCCAGTTGATCTATTCCAAATCTTAAATGTTGATGCTGTGAAAGTGCTGCACTCAATATGCCAGCAAATTTGGAAAACTCAGTAGTGGCCACAGGACTGGAAAAGGTTAGTTTTCATTTCAATCCCAAAGAAAGGCAATGCCAAAGAATGTTCATACTATCGCACAATTGCTCATCTCACACATTAGCAAAGTAATGCTTAAATTCTCCAAGCCAGTCTTCAACAGTACATGAAACAAGAACTTCCAGATGTTCAAGCTGGATTTAGAAAAGACAGAGGAACCAGAGATCAAATAGCCAACATCCACTGGATCATCAAAAAAGCAAAAGAGTTCCAGAAAAATATCTACTTCTGCTTTATTGACTATGCCAAAGACTTTGACTGTGTGGATCACAGAAAACTGTGGAAAATTTTTAAAGGGATGGGAATACCAGACCACTAGACCTGCCTCTTGAGAAATCTGTATGGAGGTCAAGAAGCAACAGTTAGAATTGGACATGAAACAACAGACTGGTTCCAAATTGGGAAAAGAGTATGTCAAGGCTGTATATTTTTACCCTGCTTATTTAATTTATATGCAGAGTAAATCATGATAAATGCTGGGCTGGATGAAGCACAAACTGGAATCAAGATTGCTGGGAGAAATATCAATAACCTCAGACACGCAGATGACACCACCCTTGTGGCAGAAAGTGAAGAGGAACAAAAGAGCCTCTTGATGAAGTTGAAAGTGGAGAGTAAAAAGTTGGCTTAAAGCTAGACATTCAGAAAACTAACATCATGGCATCCGGTCCCATCACTTCATGGGAAATAGATGGGGAAACAATGGAAACAGTGACAGACTTTATTTTCTTGGGTTCCAAAATCACAGCAGATGGTGACTGCAGCCATGGAATTAAAAGACACTTGTTCCTTGAAAGAAAAGCTATGACCAACCTAGACAGCATACTAAAATACAGAGACATTACTTTGCCAACAAAGGTCCATCTAGTCAAAGCTATGGTTTTTCATGTATGGATATGAGAGTTGGACTATGAAGAAGGCTGAGCACTGAAGAATTGATGCTTTTGAACTGTGGTGTTAGAGAAGACTCTTGAGAGTCCCTTGGACTTCACAGTGATCCAACCAGTCAATCCTAAAGGAAATCAACCCTGAATATTCATTGGAAGGACTGATGCTGAAGCTGAAATTCCAATATTTTGGCTACCTGATGCAAAGAGCTGACTTATTGGAAAAGACCCTGATGCTGGGAAAGATTGAAGGTGGGAGGAGAAGGGGATGACAGAGGATGAGATGGTTGGATGGCATCACCGACTGGATGAACATGAGTTTGAGTAAGCTCCAGGAGTTGGTGATGGACAGGGAAGCCTGGCCTGCTGCAGTCTATAGGGTCATAAAGAGTCTGACATGACTGAGTGACTGAACTGACTGAACTGATTGACAAAACTGAGGTGAGAAAAAAAGAGTTCTCCAATTACTAAAGTACATAAGTAAGTTTCAAGACCTTGATATTTTAAAAATACACATTCATATAATACAGAAATTGAAGAGGTCATTGAAAGTCTTACCTGGAAGTATCTCCTATATCTTTATTATTGGGGCATGGACTTTCCATCAGCCTGTCAAAGAAGGATACGCAGGTTCATATCCTGGTTTGGGAAGATCCCCTGGAAAATAAAATGGCAATCCATTCCAATATTCTTGCCTGCGAAATCCCATGGACTGAGGAGTCTGGTGGGCTGCAGTTCCTTAGGTTACAGAAGAATCAGATACAACATAGTGACAGAGTAACAGCAATGATCTTTATTATTTTTTTCATTTATTTATCCATTCATTTATTTATTCATTCAAATAAGTACTTGTAAGTTCTCTGTAGATGCCAGGCACTGTGCTAATACTTGGAACTCAATAGTAAACAAGCTGGACCAGATACCTGCCCTCACTGAGCTTGGGCAAGTGAGCATTTAAAATGGGTTTTAAATGTGAATCAACATACAGAATTTTGATATGCACATAGATTACAGGATGACTTTGCCTGTCCGTGCACAGAATAATAGTTACTAACATAATGGGGTAGAGTGTCTAACTAGTCAGCAGGCTTCCAGCTTAAGATCATAAGGCTTTTCTTCCTCGTCACTATTCCATGCACCAATGAGTTTTCTTCATCTAAAATCTGGAACTCGCTTCTTTTTAATTTGAGGAAAGGGGAATTGATGCCAACACTCACTATTAGAAAAACAAATGAGTGGGCATGCATGAAATGGCAAGGAAGAAACACAAACTCTTTTTCTTCGCACACAGTGTTAGTTTCAGTATGTAAGACATGTCAGTAGGAAGGTACTTTAAAATTCCTTGTCATGTACTGGAGAGTTTTCCTGCTGGAGATCTCATTTTGAGAATGTCAATGAGGTATAAAATTCTGCATACATAAGTACAGTTACCATAGAGTGCATTTTCCATTGGGAAGAATGAATTACAAGGAGATGATTTCATTTATTTTTCAGAATGAAAAAGAAAAAAACGTGTGCATAAAGGAATTCAAAAGGGTCTGCAGCAGTACCCTGAAAAGAAGGCCACTTTCATCATTGTTTGTTTGTTGTTTGTTTGTTTGTTTACACAAACTCTGTTCGTGTAAGGATTTAAGGCAGCTGCTTCTCATTTTCTTAGCTTTCAACATACACATACTTCATTTGGTTTGTGATCAGTAATTAAAATTATTATATTCTAGACCACAGCATATGATTGTGTAGCCATTTTTAGTTCGGCTTTTTTGAATTCATCAGAACTTAGAATTTGTGTGTATGTGATTCTTGATTCATACGCGCAGCAACTACAGAAGAAAAGCCATCCTACAAGAGCAGAAATAAAAATACGCAGAGATGGGAAGACCCCACTGCAGAGGAGAGATGCAGATGTCCAAAAGAACTAGGAGCAAAATATACTAGAATTCTAAAACACTGCTCCAAACCTGAGCTGATCCAAATGTACCAGATGTGATGTTAGAATAAATACTGATGCATCCTGATATTGTCAGAATGTTCCTGCGGCAATGGTGCATAGAATGTTAGATTAAAAAGATGTCTAGACCACACCCCTAGAAACTGCAAGTATAAAAGTTTGCACACTATTTTAGGAGGTACATGGAACCCTCAAATCCCTCTGTGGGTCAGAGATTAAGAGAGAATGACCTTGTGTCCCTTCTGGACAGACAAGGAATGAAGATGAAAACTGCTTTGATTGACATTGCCCATCAAGTGTAAGATTTCTGAAACTGACCTCTACTTCTCCCTAAAGAAAAGAACGTAATTTCCTAAATGGAAGAACAAGAATTTCAAAGTAGTTATGAAACAGAAAATTCTCCCAGATATAGATAGATAGATAAGCAGAAATCCTTTTTTTTTATACTCTGTTTATTATCTTCACAGCAACCTAACTACAAGGTAAAATTAATTTGCTCATAATTTGTTTTCTGTTTCAAGTCTGTTTCTCTCCATCAGATTGTAAGTTTTTTGTAAGAGAGAATTTTTCTCTTATTTACCACCATACCTAGAAGATAGTCTGGCATTAAGTACATTTTTCAATAAATATTTATGGATTGAACACATAAATATATTGAACGTATGACATTGATTGTTTCTGAGTAGATGGATGATACATGGTGTTCTGTTTAGAATTTGCTTTACTGTATGTATAGATAGATAAATAGATATTTCCTCGTGGTTTTGATTATTGGGTAATGTGCATGTAATTTTCAAATTAAAATTTTTATAAGAAATTCAGATCACTTAGAATTTCAGATATTACTCAGCTCTAATTTCATCTCCTTGGGATATTTAAAGAAATGGACAAATAAGAACACCCTCCATCCTGGGCCAGAAAATAACAAGCTAACAAGCAAACATAATGAAAACCTCTGCTGCTGCTGCTGCTGCTGCTGAGTCCCTTCAGTCGTGTCCGACTCTGTGCGACCCCATAGACGGCAGCCCACCAGGCTCCCCTGTCCCTGGGATTCTTCAGGCAAGAACACTGGAGTGGGTTGCCATTTCCTTCTCCAAAGCATGAAAGTGAAAAGTGAAAGTGAAGTCTCTCAGTCGTGCCCGACTCTTAGCGACCCCATGGACTGCAGCCTACCAGGCTCCTCTGTCCATGGGATTTTCCAGGCAAGAGTACTGGAGTGGTTGCCATTGCCTTCATCCGATGAAAACCTCTAGCCATATATAAACTTTAAATGTTGTTTCCAATTTTTTTCAATATTCCTTTTCTTTCATGGGTCTTTGTTGGATGTATATGTAATGAATGCAGAAGAGGGCAGAATAATCACAGATCTGGAGAACCAGTTAAGAAACAGTAAATTTGACTTGTTTTGCTCTACTTTTGTAATACAAATCTCTACACAGCAATGTTAGAGAAAAATATTTTAAATAATATAACTTTCAGAGGAAAGCTGATAAGAACATACCTAGAAATGTTAATTGCGGTTAAGAAATGCAGAGTTTTCTTCTCTTTTCTACTCTCTCAAGGTTTTTCAGGCTTTCTATAGATTAAAAATATTATTTTTCATTGGAAAAACTATAAACATCAAAAGTTAGTCAAGTTTTAACTCTGAAATAGAATTTTAATTTGAAAATGCTAGAAAAGAAAATGTTAAAACATAACACAGAGAATGAATGAAAAGAGGTAACCAAAATGCCACAATTCAGATTCAGTAAGAAATGCTAAGCAGAGAGTTTAATTGATCAACAAAGGAGAAAAACAAAGTAGAAGACCCGGTCTAAAAATTTAAATTAAAAGTTAGCATGTCTTCACATCTCATGGTGGAGGACTCCACGTCTTATGGGGGAGGACTTCAAGATGGTCAAGCAGCACTGAGAGGAGCTTCTGGAAGTCTTGATGATGGCTTTCTGCCTGCCGTGGAATACATTTCATATCTGCTTGCTGCTGAAGCTGGGGAATTTAAAAGAAATCTCTTTCTACCCGATGTTAGCAAAGAGTAAGAGCTACATTGTGATCCAGTATCAAAACCAAAGGTGATTCCAGTGGAAGGGTAGCTTCTTTGCAGCATTTATGCTCTAAACCAACTGGATTGAATCTGGGACACTAAATACAATGATAGGAATACTGGAGTGTCAATTGTTCGCTTCTAGATCCTGCAGGATCAATCAGAGACAGTTTACTTAGTGGCTTCCCAAGTGGCTCAAACAGTAAAGCATCTGCCTGCAGTGCAGGAGACCTGGGTTCAATCCCTGTGTTGGGAAGATCACCTGGAGAAAGAAATGACAATCCAGTCCAGTATTTTTGCCTGGACAATCCCATGGATAAGGGAGCCTGGTGGGCTACAGTCCATGGGTTCTGTAGAAGATGAACTTAAGGGTTAACTTAAGAGTTAAATTAAGGTTTCTGGAAAAGCGAACTATAGAGATTAACTAACCTAATGATATGCCAATATCATGACCCCATCTGTGATGAATACTGTCTAGGACACCATGATAGTTCTACAATGATGTGTTCTGTTAACTCAATTACACGATGATATCTTGTTGGATTCTTGCCTGTGTGCTTAGAATGGGATGCATGGTGCTGGGAGTCAGATGGTAGCAATCTGCATTGGACTGGCTATGACTGAGGAAGGGAAGCAGCACTTACCACATAGAGCAGACCCTAAAGCTCTCTAGAGCTCTGTGGAGTCCAGCCAGTCATCCTGAGAAAGCAAAAGAGCCCTTCATCTTCCTGATGTTTCCTTCCTGTTCAGGAAATCTTCCATGTTAATGCTCCTGGCCAATCCACATCCACCCCACTCCCTGTCTCCAAGGGGAGGAGCAGGTCTCCCAAACACCCATCAGCAATGTTTTCATCCATATTTGTCCTCATCCTATGTTATGGACTTTGACCAAGAAAAAACTGTAAAGATTCATTTTATGCACACAAAAGACCATGTATTATTGAAACAGATTCTAGGGTGACCAGAACCAATATTTTCTCCAACCTATTGTGTAATATATTTCATGCTTAACCTCAGTTGAATTGCCTCCCTTACCCCAAATCATACATTTTATTCTTTTTTATTGTTGCCATATGTAACTCTTTGCTTCATTATACGGTGGTGGTGGGTTAGTCTCTAAGTCTTGTCAATTCTTTCAGACCCCATGGGCTGTAGCCCACAAGATTCCTCTGTCCCTGGGATTCTCCAGGCTAGAATACTGGAGTGGGTTGCCATTTCCTTGTCCAGGGGATCTTCCTGATCCAGGGGTCAAACCTCCGTCTCCTGCATTGCAGGCAGATTCTTTACTGACTGAACTATGAGGGACTCAGTCATGTTTAATGGCCAGATTCTAAAGGCAAATAGCAATTTTTGAATATGTAAGATTACAGGAATCTGCTGGTGTTGATTCTGTAAATCAACAGCCACTGTGTCTGCATAGCCTCTGTGCTTCTCAACATTATATTATTTCTGTCATGCAGAGATTAAGCCCAAATGGCCAAAGCCATTTTGAGTAGATATTGAAACAGTTGATACTGAAAGAGTTGATATTTTAAGATATTAAATAAGAAGTAGAAGCTGTTTTGCTATTTAGCATAAAAATAGTAGATATTAAGGATACTGAACATTATGGCCATAGTCTGATTCATCTTCATATGCTCTCCAATTTAGTATAGTGATCTGAAAAAACTATCCATGCAATAAATGTTGTTGATTTGAAGAGATATTAATAAATTTTAATGTGAGATGTTTTATAAGAATAATAAGTCAACATTGTAATCGTGGATGATATAGCACAAACCACACTTTTAAATTACATTGACTATTACCTTGTTGTTCTAATAAAAAAATACATGCTCAGTTTTTCAAAGTAGGAAATCTATGCCAAAGGGTAATTTTCCAAAAAGGTAAAAATCATGATTCTCATACAAATATAAAATGAACAGGTATTGTCAGATATGTTATCTAACCTATTAATTAAATAGGAGAATCAGGAAAGATGTTAAACCAGTTCAGAGGACAGGTTAAAGAAGCACAAATTTATCTAGAGGAATATTGAAATTAATTTACAAATGAATATCAAATTTGTCTTACCCACAGATAGAAGGGATGAAAATTGAACCTTCACTGTACAAAATTATTTTTATGCCTCAAGAAAATTTGTTTTAAAATTTCTGTCAGTCATTCACAATAATTGAGTTGTGAAATAACTGAAAGCCAATTAAAGGCTAATAACCAGATAACATGTAAAAGAGTGCTATAAACAATGCATCTTTTGCATTGTAGATACCCAATGGAATTGGTTATTTTATTTCAAATTTCCTTACAATACAGAAAATTACAAAAAATGAATCCAAAAAAAGGAGAGAAAGAGGAGAAGTAAAGAAATAAAAACGAATTCATTTGAAATCTGCTTCCCAGGTGGCACTAGTGGTGAAGTGCCAGCCTGCCAATGCAGGAGACATAGGAGCTGCAGGTTCAGTCCCTGGGTTGGGAAGATCCCCTGGAGGAGGGCATGGCAACCCACTCCAGTACTTTTTGCCTGGAGAATCCCCACAGACAAAGGAGCCTGGTGGCTATGGTTCTTAACAGTAGCGAAGAGTCGGACAGAACTGAAGCAACTTAGCATGCACACAGATAAAATCATCATAACATTTTGGTGTACTTATTTTCCAGAATGGAGTTACACAGCATCATACTGTATACTGTTCAAAGGACTCCTTCTTTCAATTGAAAATGCTGTATAAAGATAGCGAACATCTTACGCCCAACACTCTTGTACAACATGATTTTAATTTGATACAGATATACTACAATTTGCTTAACTAATACAATTATTGGATATTTTTGTAAGTTTCCTTACTATAAATAATTGCACAAGAAAAGTCTCTGAACAAATGTCTTTATACACATCTCTGATACTTTCCTTAAGAATTCCTAGAAGTGGCGTTTCTGGATCAGAAGCTAGTGGTGTTTCTGGATCAGAAGCTAGGTGCATTTTAATATATCTTGACAGATGTTGCTGCATTGCTCTGCAGACATGCTGTACAAATTCTAAAATTCCGCCAGCTGTGTATAATTATGCCCATTTCTACAGAACCTAACTCACACAGGGCATTATCATTCGTCATAAGCTTTGTCAATCTGATGGGCTAAAACTGATTTCTTTGTTGTTTTAAATCTATACTTGAAAAACTATTGAAGTTGAATTTTTGTATTAGCTAAACTCAACATTGTTTTTAAAACTTCATGGGAATATGGATGGAAAGGATAAAAGATAAAACTATTTCTTCTCTCTTTTGGTCTCTGGTTTGAGGTTGTTAAGGACCTTTGACAACCAAATGAACAGATATCCTCATTATAAAAAGAGCCAGACTACAAGTATGGCACTCGCATTCCATACAAATTTGATTTCAAGAAACTTTACAGGAAAAAAAAAAATCATGCATACTTAGTACATATCTATGAAAATAGTTTCTAAATTGTGGAAGTGAAAAGTAGCATCAGTATTTAATGTGGAGTTAAGGGGATTTGGTTAATAATGAAGATTTAGCACTTTTTATTGAATTCTGATTTAGTGAGATAAAAAGCATCTGTGTACTGAATTATACATAAAGGGAACAGTTTGTAGATTATTCTTGCCTGTGTCTGCTTGTGGGTGCTGTATAATTTAGGACTTAATATATTTGGAGCCCTTTTTCTTTTATTGTTCAGAAGCTGAATGAATACCTTCCTCCCCAGTAGCATTTGGTAGATTTTATTTGTCTGTGAAAACTGATGCATGGAGGGTGAGTTTTCAGCTTTATGTATATAAGAAAGACAGACACGTGTTTTTCAGATCTGTCCCTGATGTTCTACGTTTTCAACAAGATGAAGGAGAGCGATATGAAAATATGTTATTTTATTATAAAAGAGTGAAGAAAATCTCTAGACTAGATCCAAAGGGAACATTGACGTGGATTGAAGGAAACAGACTTCATTTCCATTACTTCTCTTGCCTTGTATTATGTTTTCCTTCCCATTGGCCAAGCCATGTGTCAGGATGAGGGGCAAAAGCCATGGGAAGTCCCATCAGATTCCTGGGTAGGTGACAAAAGGTGAAGTTAAGGAGGCGATGAGCACGGGCGTGACCATGTCACCTCAGGATTCATTCTGCCCCCAGATTTCATTCAACTGGTGTCTACTGGTGACCCTCTGCAAGTCATTTAACTAGTCAGAGCCCTCTTTGCCTTCTCAGTAAAACGGAGTTCATAACTACCATGGAAAGATGACTACTGAGACAATGAATCTTTAGCAATTCAACATACTAATAAAATTCCAAGTTATTATGAGACATCTGGTACCTCTGTATCAATCAGGAATGACAAAATTCCCCTTTCAATTGTTGGAAACATAATTTCTCAGTTCAAATAAAGAAAAATACAGACTTAAGTGTGTTCTCAAGTTGAGAAGAAATGCTCCTATTTAAGAAATAATCAAACCAGCAGTTAAACTGATGTAAAAAGCTTATATGTTTGTTTCAAAGGGCAATACTAGTTTTATGTTAAAAAAAAAATCCTGAGAAAAAGAAAAAAAAAATATGTCAATAGCTTAGTTGGAGGGGGCTGAAATCCCCCACATTATACTATTATCATTAATTTTATGTTAATAGGGTTTGTTAACTTAAGTTTCTACTATCACATGTGCTTTGTGGATTTTTGAGCTGAGGGCTTAGTTCTGGCCTATGGCCCCTAATTGGATATTGTCTAATTATTAATATTCATTTTTCCAGAGAGATTTGCTTCATAGAATTAAAAAAGTTGATGAGTTGACAGTGGTTCTTATTCCCCTCTGATTTATGAGCATAAAAGAATATGTAATTCAAAATGACCCTCATAAACAAGCCTGGTATCATTATTACAAAATAAAGCTCAATGCTCTTCTTCTGGCCCTTAATTTTCAGAATATTGAGTAAAAATAGGAATCACTGACTCAGTAAATGCCATGAATTCTTTTGGCAAAAGTGTGGCTTAGAGTGATTCAACGGTCTACCCATGACCTAGGTTAAAATGTTTCTATAATAAAATTTGAGAGGGAGGGGAAGGAGATATGTTTTTCTTCTCTTAATGGAAGAGGCAATTCTATTGAATAAAATTTATCCCTTCCCCACCCAAATATAAATGGGCAGTCCTTAGTGTTATGAAGAATAAAGACTCCCTCAAAAAAGGTCAGCTTTACGGAAAGCCACAGCCTTTTGTCAGAACTGATTTTTAAAAAGAAGAGGACAAAATTGGTAGTCTGGGCAGAAGCCTTCAGAGTTGACATGAGAGAAAGAAATGAGATGGAGAAAATCAGCCTGGAGAAAATCAAAGTTGTCATGATGAATGATGGACAATATATTAGTGAGAACTTTATCTGTGGAGAGGCAAATGTACACGTCTCTATACATCTATATATCTCATTGTCCATGATCAAATAGAGGGAAAGAAATAGAAAGAAAGATGACCCCAGTGATAGAAATACTGTGCTTGGTTTTTATTTTCACATGGTTTAAGTAAAGGTCTGTGAATTTCTGAGATCAGTCAGTTAGAGGAAGAAGGAGATGGCTTCATAAATTCTAGCCGATAAGACCAAAAGAAGACAGGTCTTTATAACTTTTTTGCAGTTGGTTTTAAAATGATTTTTAAAAGCTAGAAATAACTTAACAATGATGGGAAAAATCAATTTACATGCTATTCATCAAGAAAATATTGACGAGGCTTCCTACTAATGCACATGTTAAAAAATTGCCTTTCTCCGTGAGTTGTCTTCATCTCTGTGCTTCTTCATTTCTCTGCGGGAAAACTAACCAGCGTCAAATTCAAATATATTTGCAGTTGTTCTTGAAATGTGTACCAGGGGCTGCCTGTGACCTGTGAGGGCCCAAGATCAAGGGACAACAAACCTGGGATTTGGGACCTGGAACCATGACATTCTTATAACAAAAGGACTGACATTAGAAAGAATGCATTTGAATCAGTTCTAATGAGGTGGGTGAAACTGGAGCCGATTATACAGAGTGAAGTAAGTCAGAAAGAAAAACACCAATACAGTATACTAACGCGCATATATGGAATTTAGAAAGATGGTAATGATGACCCTATATGCGAGACAGCAAAAGAGACACAAATGTATAGAACATTCTTTTGGACTCTTTGGGAGAGGGCGAGGGTGGGATGATTTGAGTGGGTAGCCCTGAAACATGTATATTATCATCTGTGAAGCAGATCACCGGTCCAGGTTCGATGCATGAGACAGGATGCTCAGAGCTGGTGCACTGGGATGATCCTGAGGGATGGGATGGGGAGGGAGGTGTTGAGGGGGTTCTGGATGGGGAATACACGTGCACCTGTGGCTGATTCATGTTGATGTATGGCAAAAACCACTATTAAAAAAAGCAGGGGGCTGAAATTCCTTCAGAAATCTTAGAGAATTGTTAGAAGTCTTTTATTAATAAGAACATGCCTATCAGCTGTGTGGGAACACATTTCTAGATTTAAATATATAGAGAGAATGTAATGTGTGTCTCATGGGACCCCAGACATGCCCTTGTATGTGTGTCTGTAATCAGATTTTCCTAACTTCTTGATTTTCCTATTCTGAATAATGCTTTGCAAATGGTGCTAGTGGTAAAAAAAAAAAAAAAAAATGCACCTGCCAATGCAGGAGACATAAGGGACATGGGTTCAATCCCTGGGTCAGGAAGATCCCCTGGAGGAGAAAATGGCAACCCACTCCAGTATTCTTGCCTAGAGAATCCCATGGACAGAGGAGCCTGGCGGGCTACAGCCCATAGCGTCACAAGGAGTCAGACACAACTGAAGTAACTTAGCATGCACACAAGAATAAAATAATCACTGCAGTAAGGAATTTCACTACAAAAATCTCAATTTGATTTTCTATAGATAGTGCTGAATATTGGTTTGTGCAGAAACTCACTGCTCTTCACCCTCAGGGGTACTTAGAGGTCTAGGATCACCCCCAAATAAGTGGATCTGTGGCTCTGGGTGGATCTGGGTGCTCCCCAGGCCCAGCCCTGATCATAGATTAATAGAGAGAGATGTGAGTTTTCTTCCTACATGACGAAGACACTCATAAACCGATTCACATCAACCCGAGGTTTGAACTCAGAGAAAACAGTTTTCTATTTCGTGACTCTGTTGGCCTGACAGGAGGTAAGAACCAGCTTTTACTCAAAGGCTTAATGGAATGGATTATGAATAATTAATTTAAATCACTGGAACTAGAACTTCTCATTCTTAGGTGTGTGAAGACCAATCTAGACTGACTGTGGCAAATGAGGCTCCATTTAAGCTCTGGGCGATATCCAGTTTTTCTCACTTATGCTGACCCTGCTGATGTCATATAGTGACTTTTGGCCACCATCGTGTTCTCTCTGAATATCAGTTCAGAGACAAAGAACCAAGCTTTAACTCAATTGTAGTATTTTCTTTTTAACATAAACTTTTTTAAAAAGCATAGGTATTAAGTATTAGATGAGAAATGCTGGGCTGGAGGAAGCACAAGATGGAATCAAGATTGCCAGGAGAAATGTCAATAATCTCAGATATGCAGATGGCGCAACCCTTATGGCAGAAAGTGAAGAACTGAAAAGCCTCTTGATGAAAGTGGAAGAGAAGAGTGAAAAAGTTGGCTTAAAGCTCAACATTCAGAAAACGAAGATCCTGACATCCGGTCCCATCACTTCATGGCAAATAGATGGGGAAACATTGGACACAGTGGCTGACTTTATTTTTCTGGGCTCCAAAATCACTGCAGATGGTGATTGCAGCCATAAAATTAAAAGATGCTTGCTCCTTGGAAGGAAAGTTATGACCAACCTAGACAGCATGTTAAAAAGCAGAGACATTACTTTGCCAACAAAGGTCCATATAGTCAAGGCTATGTTTTTTCCAGTAGTCATGTATGGATGTGAGAGTTGGACTATAAAGAACGCTGAGTGCCAAAGAATTGATGCTTTTGAACTGTGGTGTTGGAGAAGACTTTTGAGAGTCCCTTGGACTGCAAGGAGATCCTACCAGTCCATCCTTAAGGAGATCAGTCCTGGGTGTTCATTGGAGGGACTGATGTTGAAGCTGAAACTCCAATCCTTTGGCCACCTGATGCAAAGAGCTGACTCATTTGAAAGACCCTGATGCTGGGAAGATTGAGGGCAGGAGGAGAAGGGGACAACAGAGGATGAGATGGTTGGATGGCATCACCGACTCAATGGGCATGGGTTTGGGTGGACTCCGGAAGTTGGTGATGGACAAGGAGGGCTGGCGTGCTGCAGTTCATGGGGTCACAAAAAGTCAGACACGAGTGAGCGACTGAACTGAACTGATTAAGTATTAGAAGAAAATATGGCATTAAATGTTTTATATCTGGGACCTTGTTTTGAAATTGTGTACAGCAATATGAACTTGTAAACACAAATATTAACTATTAATTACTAACATTAAAAAGCATTTCTGTTTTACATTCTCAAATTTCAGGTTTAATTTTTAAAAAACCAAATGGCCATCATACCTGCAACTAATGCTCTCGATTAATACAGTACTAGAATATGTCCACTAAATTCATTAGTAAATGTCTTGAGATATGCAAAAAGCCAAACATTTTAAAAATCATTTGATTTTTCAGAGAATTATTTTAAAAACCTTTTTCAGATTCAGAGATATTAGATTATTGCAGTCAGTGGATCACCTTTGGTTTAATACATACGTTTACTCCTAACACATTTACTCAACAGGCTGGTTTATTTATAGAGTTACAATTTTGATCCATGCCTATGGTCCATAACCTCTTCTTTATCACAAATTCCTATTACTCACGATGAGATTATATAAATATCTACAACACTAAAGCAAATTTTTCAGTAGACCCTAGTCCATCGTCTAGGCTGTCTCTCCAGATGCTTATGAATAGAACTCCAGGACATCCGTTGTCCATGAGGATACAGCTGGTATTCTCCATGGCTTGGCTGGAAAGGTCCTGCACCTCCATCTGCTACTTACTTAATGCAAAGCTGCATAGCAAAGAGACTCAGAGCAAGAACTCTGGAGGAGCTTCACGGTTTCCTCACTGGTACAATAGTCATAGGGGCTTGCCAGGAGGTGGTAATTGTAAAGAGCCTGCCTCCCAATGTGGGTAGACATAAGGGACACAGATTTGATCCTTGGGTTGGGAAGATCCTGTGGAGGAGGACATGGCAACCCATTCCAGTGTTCTTGCCTGGAGAATCCCATGGACAGAGGAGCCTGGCTGGCTATGGTCCATGGGGTTGCAAGGAGTCAGACACAACTGAAGTGACTTAGCGCAGTAGCCTGTAATACAGAACCTAGCTGGGAGTATTGTTTCAAGGATTAAATGAGTTAACAGAATCAGAAGCTTTAGAGTGGTGTCTGGCAAACAGAAAGTATTTTATTTCTAGTGGTAAAGGACCTACAATTCCAGATTATATTTGCTCAGAAGCACCACATGTAATGATGAAGAGCAAGAATGCTGGAGCTAGCCTGTGCTGATTCAAATACCACTTCCCCCTTTATGAGCTTTGTGGCCTTGGGGAAGTTACTTAACCTCTGTGTGCCTCAGTTTCCCCTTCTGTTAAACAATGCTAGCCTCAATATCTGCCTTCCACATTGTTGTAAAGATTAAATGAATTGTTATACCCAAAACATATAATAAACTTGAGAAAATATTATCACTAGAAATATTAGCATTAGCACTACTATTACTATTTTTAACTTTGAATAATGCTTCAGTTCTCAGTCAAACTCTTCATTTTCTAGGGCAGCCTCCACTGACCACATCCACATTTCTTATCTACTATGTCTCCTTCATGTGCTTCTACCTTTCTAAGATACTTTGATAAGAATCTCTCTCATGATGCTCCAGGAAGGCAAGGGGTAGGGCCAGTCTTCGCTCCCCATTTTTTCCCATACTCTTAGATCATGGCACATGATCAGGCCTCAATAAGTCTTTGTGTGGTGAATGAATAAATTGTACCAACAGGTCTAATTTCTGTGATTGGTCTTGCTAAACTCAGACACAGATCTTGTAAGATATGTGGAGTGGTACTAACCAGGGCTTGGGGGTTATGAATTCTGAATTTGTTCTGGGCTTGAAAGTTTCAGTGGGCATTATTTTCCTAACATGGTTGATCTTGGTGCATTAAAGGCCCTGACCCAGCCACAACTAATGGCTTCTGTGCTCAGCTCAAAGAACATGAATCTTTCTAGGAAAGCAGGACACCCAGCACCCCCACAGCTGCATCTTTTCCCCTCATGCTATAGATTCAGGTCACTTGAGGATCCAGCATCCAGGATCCATCCATCCTATCTCATTACCTAGCTGTGTGAGCTCTCACCGCTCCCGAGGGCTGCCCTGGTCTTAAGATCTCACTGCAGCCAGCAGATGAGAAAATCCAGCTTAATTGAAATTGTAAACCTTGTCAGATTCAAATAACAGGGCTTAGGCAGAAATGTGAGCTTCTTTCCACCTGGCCAAAGAAACCAAAGTGAAATCATTAAGCTAAAAGTATTTTTGTTTGTTTGTTTGTTTTTTAAAAATAAAACCACAATAGAGGGGAAGGGGAACAAAATACATATTGAAATTTTGTTCATCAGAGAAGCAAGGAGAACAGGCATCTCATTTTCACAAGCATCCAAAGTGCAGTCGGCATAAAATCATACAGTTAAATTACAGAATACCAACACTTTAAATCCTGCATACATACATACAAACAAGATGCTTAAAAAATAAATGTAACCTTGTTCAAATTGTCGGTGCTTCCCTCCAGAATAAATTTAACAATTTAGTCCTTAAAACCTTGGCAGAATTTCTATAAAAGTATAAGCAATTTTAGTCTCAATTGTCAGGTGCTAAATATATCAACTATATTTAAAATGTCTATATTTTAAACATTAAAGTGTTTTTTACTCTCACAAATCAAGTAAATGTGAAATTATAGCTCAAAACAGGCTATTTTGAGCCCATTGGTCATGCTTGTGTTGTTTGGCCAGATTTAACATCTCTGACATAACCATTTCTAAAGCTAAGTTTTAAAAAAAAATTTCCAGAAAACTTGAAATTATCTGCAACAATCTGGCCAATTGAACACACAAACTTGTTTTTGTCCAATTTTTTTCTGGGTTGTTTTATATTTTTTCCCACAAATGTTTACTCTTGCTTCACTCCAACACAAGATTTTGCCATCATCCACTCTGTGTGTGTGTGTGTGTGTGTGTGTGTGTGTGTGTGTGTGTGTGTGTAAGTCACTTCAGTTGTGTCCAACTCTGAGACCCTATGGACTGTAGCCTACCAGGCTCCTGTGTCCTTGGCATTCTCCAGGCAAGAACACTGTAGTGGGTTGCAGTGCCCTCCTCCAGGGAATCTTCCTGACCCAGGGATCGAACCCACGTCTCTTATATCTCCCTGCATTGGCAGGCAGGTTCTTCACCGGTAGCGCCACCTAAAGTATGGGTAATGATCTAGCGTAATGCATCAGGAGAAATAACCTGAGAACAGTATAACAAATAGCAAAATTCAAACCTATTACAACTCCTCTTCTTAATAATAATAAATTGAAATAGTTTAAACAGGCACTGACATTGGAAAGGAAATGAATTTTGGAGTGTTAAAAACATAGATTATTGACTTGGGAAACCATAATGGCCCTTTCATTATCTTCAGGGACTATTGTATGAAACACTTTCGAAGAGTTTTTTTAAATGAATATTATTGACCTGATAGACCACAATAGTTCCAAAGAGGGCATTAGTAGCCATCTTCAAGCAAGTATTTATATTATTTAAAACCATTATTGGCATTTGTGCAAAAATCTCTTTCAACTTGAGTGCAGAGTCTGCATGAGAAGTAGCCCAGTTATACCCATTTAGAAAAACGTTCAACTTACTCTTCTTCACCTCCTCAAGGCAATGCAGCTATAGACTCTAATAAATGTATCTCTCATTAAACTGAATCAAACGCTTTGGTTCCTCTGACTTAGTTATCTTTTAACAGAATCAAATGCCAAAAATAATGTAAAAAAGGCTTTTTTGGATAAGAAAATTAAATTCATCTGCACACTAATTTGTTGAGTGGTTAGATTCAGTCTTTGTGGTAGCAGATTACATCTGCCACCAATTACTTAGAGCTTAAGGAGATGTAGGTTGTTTTAGTGCTATCTAATCCTGACCATGGCTATATGGATGAAACCATCCTAGGCTCATGTTTTATCTGTGAGAAGTCTACTCCCCTTAAGTTTCAGAGCAGCTCAGAGATACACTGCTGGCTCCTACTGTGTAGTGAGTAAGTGGGAACTGTGTGGACTTGTAATTTCTGACAAGTCTGGAGTGCTGGCAACTAAAAAAATAGAATGCTGAAAAGAACATGATGGCCTCTGTCATTCAAAAGTATTCCGATCTAAGATCTAGCGTGTGCTTACTAGACTGTAATCTCCCCAGATTTAGGCTCTGTGTCTTCATTAAAATGGATGCCTGGACTGCAAGCATCAGAAATGAATTTTGGCCAACTCAAGGGAAGAAATGAAGTCACTGGAAAAATACTGTACTAGCAGAAAGGACAAAAGAGAAAGCAGAGAGAACAGGCTTGCTAATAAGCACAAAACAAGAAAGCCCTGGAGGTTTCAGAGACAGGAAATATGAAAGACTGTCTGTTCTTTTTTCACCCCTGTCACCAACACTAGAATGAAGGGACCTGTTGCAACCAAATTTCTGTTGATATGTTACTCTCCTCAAAGTTTATCATTCCAGGAAAGAGCATGTAAGTGGCCAAGGTTAGGGCACATGTGAGCATATTGGATTTTTCAGGATATTGAAAAGAGAAACATGAAGAAACGGTCCTCCATGGAGCCTTTCAGCTTTTGCAGTGTGCTGATATTCTTCCTTTCTTTTTAAAATAAAGATGGTAAAATGAGAACTGGCATTTATTGATAATGCTATTATTTTAATTATACTTATGGAGAATCACGTCTTTAAAAATTTTCTATTCCCTTATTACCAAAATGTCTTAAGTCACCTTTTCATCCTGATTGTGATACATAGGTATAAGAAAAACAGAAAAATAGGATACTTTGATCTACCACCCAACCAACGTTTCAAACAGCAAAGGGAAGGTAATGTCCCCCAAAGAAATCAGGTGGCTCTTAGAAGGGTGGCTCTTAGTTGTTGGGTGGCCAGGAATGTCCACACATAGTGGACACTTGATAACTATTTCCTGAAAAAAATGAAAGAATAAATGAGCAGATGAGAGATTAAATGAATGGTTATGAAAAAGACGTGTAATTCTTATATCCTTCCATTTCTTTCCAATGTAAGTCAGATAATAACAATGACAGACACAGCAGACATACAGTTATGTCTTGTTTGGTTCTAATAGTTTTCAGTAAATTATGCCAAGAAAATGCTGTCTTCTAAAATACTTTCATTATGAAATCAGGGGAAATGGACAGATTATGATACTGATTCCTAGATATGTTAAAAATGAAACAGATTTATAATAATAATATATTTTTTAAAGACTATAACTTTTGTTTTAAATGTTAATAATATCACTCGCAACATTAGAAACTATATTTCCTATCACATTCAAATAAAGTGAGCTAATATTCTTCAATTCTTTTTAAAATAATCATAGCAAAATGAGAACTGGTATTTATTGGTAATGTTTTTATTAAAATTATACTTATGGAGAATCACATCGTTTAAAATCTTTATATTTGCTTATTACTGAAATGTCTTAAGTTTCTCATCCTGATTGTGATACCAGGTACAAGAGTTATAGAAGGGAAGAAATGGTGCCTACATCACAGAAAGAACTAGCAGTTTTTCTTAAATCACTGCCCAACAAGTGAGGTGCGATGTAAGTATTTAGAATGTGCAATATCAGAAAGAAAATTTTCATCTTAATATGTGAGGTACTTGTGCATCAATTTGTTTAATAAACTTTCTACTGCGTGCTAAAGACTTGTTCAGGAAAGCAGACATAAGTTAAGACACAAAAGAAAGAAAAAGGAAGAGATATGTGATAGAAAAACTGACAATACCCAATGGGAAACAAATGAACTGAACATAGAGAGAATATCAGAATTTTCCCGACCACCCACCACGTCTCCACAGGGGACACCATATAAGTTGGGCACGGTTCCATATACTTTAAGAACTTATTGTTCTGAGATTGTTTGTGTCTCTTTCAGTGTAACAAAATTCTGCTTTTGCTGTAGGCTTTCACTGCGCTCTGGATAAAGAGATTGGATGTCACTGTCCACGGAGCTGCTCAAGTCATCTTAGATGTCACTGCGTCCCCCACTCCTCGGCACTCCGTTACTGATTTGGCTTGATTTTCATGTTCCCGCCATCCCTGCACAGCTCCCGTCCCCTGCAGCTCTCCCTGCTCTGCTCCATTATTTCCTTGTTTTCAGTTTTGTTCTGTCAAGTTTATTCTCAAATACATTATGGCTTATTTCATTTTTCTGCTTTAAATACACCAGCAGGCTTCCAGTGCCCTTAGAGTTAGGTCCAAATTGTCTAGATGCCAAAGGCATGCCTCCTCTATACTGTCCCCACCTCCAAAACCTACTTCATGCTCAGGATCCACTGATGCCCTTTCCAGAGCCCCTAACATTTGTTCTTGACACTGGTTCCTATGAGTGCTTTCTCTGTTGATTTTTTTACTAGATGGAAATGGGTTCCAATAGATTCTGTGATAAGACAAGAAAAAGCAATTTGTCAAATTCTTTGGATTCAAGGAATTTGAGTACAAGGTGAGTTCAATCGCTCATTTGGCATACACTGTTGGAATTGATTTGAGGATTGCAAAGTCCCCACTTCCGGGTGTTCAATGAGATGCTACTGATTTCCTTAAATCCCAGAACTTAAATGAACATGAATTATCAGCGGGCCCAACATGCCACCTACTTGTGGCATTTTCTTTATGTAGCAAGTTAAATCAGCAATTGAGCAATGATCTTCAGTGTTGGGGGGTGTTGATAAAGGAGTGGGCAAAGTAAGACCATTATGTTAAAGAGGTTAAATCTCATTTATGGTACTACTTTGGAAGCATATAACTCTAGATCACGTCATTCTGTAAATCTTTTAATTCTGTCTGCAAGCAAGATGTAGGAAGTGAACGAAGTAAAATACCCAGATTCCACCAAGCAAAAGCTCTTAATATTTTGGCACTATAAAAAAGCGATTCTCTATTTGCACAAAATGACCATCTATTTATTCCCACCCATTTATAGATGTTATGATGGTGAAGTTTAAGAAAACAGTCATTTACAACAGGAGTACTTCTCTGGTGGAATTCCTCGTTTCTGTTTATTTCTAAACCAACAAACTTTTCAGAAACAGAAAGAATGCAGCTTCTGAGAAGTTTTTCTGAACTTTCTGAGCTTTATGCAAAAACAAAATAACGCACACACACAAACAAAAAACTGACAGATCTATTTGGGTTTAAAAAGGTAATAACAGCTCTGTGCTCAGCTAAACTGTTAAAAGTCCTGATTGCTAGAACTCTCTTACATGCTGAATAAGTGCATGCATTTTCACAGATTTTCAAGTTTCTCTCCATAAAACTGCTTGAGAACTGAAAAAATAGAGCTTTTAGTTGTAGTTCAGAATTAATTGTTCACACTAGGTTTGGAATAATTTGCATGAATTTCTTTTAATTTGAGGCCAGTGTAGTTATTGTTCATTTCCTAAAAATAATATCTCACCATCACATAAAACAAAACAAAACAAAAAAGCCAAGTTCAATCAGAAACTTCAAGTTTTAGAATCATCAGAGTCCTTATTGATTTATCTCCCCAGAACTGAGAAAAACAGTTCACTGTTTTCTGTCAATGCAGCAAAGTGTGGATTTTGATTGGACATAGAAGAAACAGTTCTGTTTTAAGATCTCATTAAAAGCCACCTGCTGCCTTAATAATTATGGCTAATTAAAATGCTCTTCCCCACATTTGGTATTGCTTAGATATTGTGGACAGAAGGAGAAAGCTGATTGAAGCTACTTAATTTGAGACTAAAGTAACAATTTTCAAAAAAGGTACCCTGAATGTGTTTGACAAATGCAATAAGAAAATAGTGAAGGTGAATTTGATTTGGAAAAGAAGCCTAGTTATCCAGCCCATGAGCCCAAGCATTGGCCTCACCCACCAAACAGTCCTGTATGTCCCCTGATCTAGCCTTCCTTTAGACAGCAGATTAATCTTAGTTTTTATTTTTGAACTAAACCTGCTAATGAATTTCTAGAAATGATTTTTCTTAGAAGAACTGAATTGGCAGTGTCCCAAGATGATCATTTCAATAACAAAGATGTGGAGCTGTGGAAAGGGAATTAATTAGGAATTAAGTAGGAGATTTGTGGGAGCGCTTGTCCCAAATGAACAATTGTGCTAAAACTTCAATGAAGCCAACATTTTTTCTGTGTTAAAGTTATTTAATTCTTCTGTATTAAAGTGGCAGACCAGATAAATAACCCAGAAGTGATAATCCATGGGTTGCCAAATCAAATAATACAGAATTAAGTGCATGGTGCTATTTTGTTTATTTACAGCATTTATTAAGTACATGGCCAGGGGTATACAGAGATTCTCCACGTATGTTGAAGACTTGCTGCCTTCCGGGTGATGTCTACCGGCACATGGATGACTCAGCACTGTAGCCTGGAGTTTGCCTGACTTCCTTGGCTCAGCTAATTTGATCTTTTCTGTCAGTCAGCCACACAGCCATGCTGTTTGCTCACTTTGGTTCCCTTGCCTCTGCCCATCAACACAATGGAGTAGTTTCCAGAAAGATGAAAACAAAACAAGAAACTTGTTCCATCTGGCCCCGCCAGCCTCTGAGAGCTTTTCCCCTCTTCTTCTGCCTCCTCATCACTTTAACCTTCAGCTACAAGTTGACTTCTATCCTCCCAACACCTTGGACCACTGTGACAAATATGAACCTTTCTTATTCCTAAATTATAGGACCTCAGTGATGCATCTTAGCTCAGCATTTTGCTTCTGAGACATCCTTCTGACCACTCATTCTTATCTTTCTTGAAGAATTTCTCTTCAGCTTTTCATATTTTAAAACCGTCTTTCGTCTGTTGCTCTTCACCTGTTTCACGTACCCTAACGTTATGGCTTGCTCCTTATCCTTATCCTTATCACTTGCTCCTTAGAAAAAAAGTTATGACCAACCTAGATAGCATATTCAAAAGCAGAGACATTTCTTTGCCAACAAAGGTCCATCTAGTCAAAGCTATGGTTTTTCCAGTAGTCAAGTATGGATGTGAGAGTTGGACTATAAAGAAAGCTGAGCACCAAAGAACTGATGCTTTTGAACTGTAGTGTTGGAGAAGATTGTTGAGAGTCCCTTGGACGGCAAGGAGATCCAACTAGTCCATCCTAAAGGAAATCAGTCCTAAATATTCATTGGAAGGACTGATGCTAAAGCTGAAATTCCAATACTTTGGCCACCTGATGCGAAGAACTGACTCATTTGAAAAGACCCTGATGCTGGGAAAGATTGAAGGCAGGAGAAGGGGACGACAGGGGATGAGTTGGTTGGATGGCATCACCGACTCAATGGACATGAGTCTGAGTAAACTCCAGGAGTTGCCGATGGACAGGGAGGCCTGGCATGCTGCAGTCCATGGGGTTGCAAAGAGTCGGACAAGACTGAGCAACTGAACTGAACTGAACTGAACCATATGGCTTAAATTTTTACCTGTATAAACAGATACATGCTTAATCTTCCCCCAGTCACAATGTCACATTCTCAAATTATTTAGATACTAGCTTTTCCCACTGTTGTATTGTGAACTTCACAAGAATAAACACGGTGTTGGTCTTAACTTCTCCTCTATACCCAGAGGGTATGGCACAAAGCAGACACTCAATAAATATTTTTGCCTGAATGACAAGCGAATTACAACTGATGTGTGCTCTGCATTTCTACTGCAAATGTGTCCTCTCTCATTTGGATCATTACAAGAGTCCCTTTTCCCTTGATCTTCCACTTCTCACGGAGCCCACCAAGTGGCCAATCTGAAACTTTAGTTCACCAGGCAAACCCTTCAAAGGTTCTTAATGATTTGCAGAATTAAATCCTCGGTGACAATATTGTCCTTCATGACCTGGCTTCTGCCCCCATTTTTGGTCTTGTTTCCTGTCCCTACACTCCTCAGACTTGAGGTTCTGGTGGTGGCAGGTCTGCACTCCTTCAGACTCTAGAAAGTGAAGTGCACCCTACCAGCGCCCTCCCTCACCACCTCCTTCCATTTTGTCTGGCTGCCTCCTCTGAGCATCTCTTCTCTTCTTTCTCCTTTGGATAAAACCCTTGAATTCTTCAGATTCTTTCATCTTCTCCAGGAACTCTATCCAATCTGGGAAAAATGACTCTATTTTGTGCTCCCACTGAAATCTACATACAAACCTCTCATTATAGTTAATATTTATTGAAGTTTTATTACGTGCTAAGCACTGTTCTACGAAATGGCAATCCACTCCAGTATCCTTGCCTGGAAAATCTCATGGACAGAGGAGCCTGGTGGACTGCAGTCCATGGGGTCGCAAAGAGTCGGGCATGACTGAGCGACTAACACTAATATACACTAAGCACTGTTCTAAGTACTTTACACATGTTAACTCATTCAAAGAAATAGTCTTCCCATTTTAGAGGAGAGGAAACTGAAGTATAAAAATTTAAGTAACTCACTTGAGGCCACATAGGTGGCCTGACCCTGAAGCCCACTGTGTGAATGGACCAGGCTACACAAGACACATGAACACATGTACCCTGAGTCTCCATGATTATGAGTGTTTCCTTCTCACTCTCTCCCTTGATACTATGGGAAACTCCTTTAGGGCAAAGACTGTGTGTAATGTACCTTTATATCTGCAGCATCTATGAAACAGTGCAAGGTCATAGTAGGTGCTTAATTCTTGAACTGAACGGAAAATGAAGGCCCTGGACTCAAGCAAAGAGTGAGGCATACATGAAAAATGAAATAGTTAGTATGTGTTTAATTCTTTGTACCCCTTTTCCTTTTCTCCTTTCTGACAGTCTCATGCGTATGCTAACAAAATATGATCCAAACCTCATCCCAGTGAGACAGATGCCACACTGACTAGCTGTTGGCATTCCTGGAGCTGCTCTTTGCTCTGATCATCTGCAGTCATTTTGCAGGTTACTGATATTGAGCGGGGCTGTGTGGGGGCAGAGGTGGTCTTAGCCATTTCAATCACTGTCAGAAGTAAAATTCAGGGCAACTAACAGATATATATCCCTTGTCTTCTACTAGTGCTGTGAAAATTGATCTCTAAATGCTTTGACTTAGGGTGAAAGGAGCTGTATATCATAAATGCAGCCTTGCAAGTATCTTTTCACCCAAAGTAACAATTTTCAATGGACAAGTAGGAAAGAAAACTTATCTTTATTTTATGATCTTTGGCCATTGGAATAAAACGCAAGTGGGGGAAAGAGTTTTATTTATGTTATGATCATTCACTCATCTGGATTCCTTCTTTATATTGTGCATATTTCTGTGATTTCCTGCATCATTGGTTCACTCATTGACTCCCCTTCCAGATTTTAATAAGCTTCATGGGAACAGGAATAATGTCCAGCGAAATCCCTGGCATAGAGTAGGTGCTTAATGCATACCTGAAAGGAAATTGATGGATTTGGATACATCCTTAAATAAGTGTCAGTTCCTCAGAATCAGCCTGAAGAGCAGGCCTAGGGGTTCAGCTTTACTTTAGATAATAAACAGTTCTGTCAGCCTCTGAGTATATATTAGAGGAAGACATTAAATTGGAACTTTTTTTTTTTTTACCATTTTAAATTGAAGTATAGTTAATTTACAATGTTTTGTTAGCTTCAGGTATATAGCAAAGTATGTATATATTCCTTTTCAGATTATTTTCCATTATAAGTTGTTGTATGATATTGAATATAGTTCCCTGTGCAAACAGCAGGTCCTTGTGGTTTATCCATTTTATATAGTAGTGTGTATATTTTAATCCCAAACTACTAATTTCCCTCTTCCCCCACTTTCCCTATTCTCTATGGTAACCATAAGTTTGTTTTCTATATCTGTGAGTCTATTTCTGGTTTGTAAGTAAGTTCACTTTATAATTCTTTTTAGATTCTACACCTAAGTGACATCATATGGTGTTCATCTTTCTCTGTCTGACTTCAATTAGTATGATAATCTCTAGGTCCATCCATGTTCCTACAAATGGCATTATTTTATTCTTTTCCATGACTGAGTAATATTCCACGGTGTATATATAGAATTGGGCATGTTGATAACAAGTCTGAGGCTTAGAGTAAAATTCACATGCCTGGTTTCTGGAGTTCATGCTAAACTGAATCTGAAAGGAGATGAAATAGCACTTAATAAACAGCTATCTCAGGGAAGGCCTTGGGCCAAGTTTTACGTATCAAAGAGGGTAAGACCTTGTACCTGTACCACACTGACTCTGGATGAAGCAAGAGAGGAACTATCCTTGGGCACACAACTTAAGGGGCTACCAAAACCCTCTATAATCAAGACAAGTCAGAGTTGAATGCAATAAATTTTAAACATAAAAATTCATGCAAAAATCAACGATGAACAAAACATCTGCTTTTTCAATAAAGACAGAACCAGTAACAGGGTTTTACCAAGTCATATTGGAGTCTGAGGCAAAAGAAACATTCAGTAATGCAGACCTCGCATCTCTTTTAAAATGTTGGTATCATAACATTTTAAATGCTCATCATAATTTTTTGCATTTATTTTTAATTTTTTTAATATTACACTAAACTATTCTTCCTTTTGATTTGTTTGGTTGTTAAATTGTGTAAGTTGCGTCTGACTCTTTTTGAGACCCCCGTGGACTATAGATCACCAGGCTCCTATGTCCATGGGATTTTCCAGACAAGAATACTGGAGTGGGTTGCTGTTTCCTTCTCCAGAGGACCTTCCCCACCCAGGGATCAAACCTGCATCTCTCTCATGCACCTCCTGCATTGCAGGTGGATTCTTTACCACTGAGCCACCAGGGCTTCCCTTCTTTGGGGTTTTGAGGCCCTTAAACATTGAACCCAAGGATACTGCCTCACTTGCCTCACCCCAGGCCTGGTCTAGCCCATGAGACTTTCACAGTGAAGGAGCAGGATGAACACTTGAAAATAAATGGAATTTATTAAAAGGAAATCTTCCCATGGGAGGAGTACTGGAGATGCTACAGGTCTCAGAGCACCTGGCCCATCAGAATTTGAGGAGACATGATAACTCTGGGGACTGGCAGTGAGTAAGGATTAGCCCAGTGCATACACAGATGATGCCATGGTGGGTGGAAGGGAATGAGCAAACCATGACAAGATATGGCAGGACATCATAGATATGATGGTGCTCAGGGGAGCACTGGCAGGGTGGGACCATCAGAGGGGAGCCCGTGCAATGGGGCAGCAGGGGAAGGTGGGGCTGGGCGGAAAGGGGAGGCCAGCCCCTGAGTGCCTAGCTTGCTGTGTGGAGGTACTCAGACCACCCTTGGTCCTGTGGTCTCATGGCAGCCCTGCACTCTCGTTGCCCTTGAGTGCCTTAGGGTCACCTGCAGGACCACTGGGCGGTAGCCCAACAGTCATTTTCAATTCTTGTAAACAACTACCTGCTGAAGGAAGAGCGTATACTCGGCACAGTCCAGGGGTAAGTGGAGAACAGGGAAAAAACACACTATAGAACATTCTCTTCCTTTGGGAGACGTGAGGCACACTACCTGGATATTATGGTGTAAGTGATACCATCCCTGATATGCATAATTAGAGCTGCAGCATTTGAGGGATAGTTAGAAAAAAAAACATATACTGATGAGACTTACTCTATGTTTCTAAAGCTCTTGGTGAATCACTCAAAACTTTTCTCAAATGGTTCCCACACCCTCTGACTAACCTCATTTCTTAAAATACCCTACAGTGCAACCTGCCTCAGTTCTATACTGATATGGATAATGAGAGCTACAGCATTTAAGGGATAGTTAGAAGAAAACATATACTGATGAGACTTATTTTGTGTTTCTAAAGCTCATGGTGAATCACTGAAAACTTTTCTCAAATGGTTCCCACACCCTCTGACTAACCTTATTTCTTAAAATACCCTACAGTGCAACCTGCCTCAGTTCTTCAGGCTCCTCCCTTCTCTCCAGTTCCCACCTGGGTCATCCGTGACTTTGTTCATTCCCTTCCTTATGCTGGCAAAGCACTTCTCTGTTCTCCACCAGGGTGGTTTTGCTCATCTTCCACACCCACAGTCACTGGCCCTCTTCCAAGAAGGTCTCCAGTGACCCGCCCTCCAACGTGCCTAAACTAACCACTCTGTGCTCCAGAGCAGCATTTTGGGATGACTTTTCATCTCAGAAATGAATGTAGCTGTTGCAGATGTTACATGCTCTTACCCTTTGTTGTCTACATGACTCCTCCTTTTCTTATGCTTTTCATGTACTAAATGCCAGGATAGCACCAGGCTTAATTAAAATTGTTTAGTGAAATTAATCTGCAGACTTTAGCAAAGAAAATTAAAAATAGTGAATGTATTACACAACAAAAGAGGTGAGAAGGGGTTGCATTAGTTGGAATGTTTTCATCCAGGGAATATCGAGTGGAAAAATCAGGATTGGTTTGGAAACTCTCACAAAACCAGCAAACTCTTCATGGAGAAAGCTACTCTCAGAATCCCAAGATAATTTCATAGAAAATATATTAATATATGCCCTAAAATTAATTTTCAACCATCCAGCAAAATCATGAGATAGCTCACAGTAGAAAAGCAGGTCATTAAGAATTTTACAGTATGAACTCCAAAGCCAGGGGAAACAAAAACAAAACAAAAAACAAGTAAGAGTTAATAGAAAGCAAAAACCACATTTTAGGTCCTATCTTTCCTCCATTCTCCCAGATATCACAAGCTAAGGGCAAAATGTGAGTCTTTACTTGAAATTTTCAGTCATTTGCCACCGTTTTAAATATTAACATTACCTGAAACACTGATGTATTTTGGGGGGTCATGAAAATGAATGTGAAAGTGCAGAAAGACCATGCATATGATTAGCATAATAATAAGAAACAGGCACAAAGCTTGGGCTTGTCTTAACCTCTCTGACCTTCAGCACTTCAGCTGGAGTTAGAGATGGTGCCGGGTTTTTAGACTTATTATGCAAAGGTAGGTAGAGAAGGCATAATTTCTTAAAATCATTGCCCTCGGAGAGTGACAAGGTGTAAATTTCCAAAATGTTTGAGATTTCCGTCCACCGGTTCTGATGTGTTGCAGTGCAGAGAGCCACGCTCTAGTTAAGGATTTATCTCAGGCGCTGAAGCCCCAGGCCAATGAAAGCATGCGCGCTGTGAAGGTGAAACACGCAGTCTCCAAAGCTAAAGAGCCATCCACATCAATTTGCAGCCCGCTAAGTGGCATCAGCGGCGGGAGAGCTATTTACACTCCCTTCCCGGCCGAGAATTATGGTGCTGTAACCAGGAGGAAAGCAAGGGGAATTGAGGGGCTGCTCAGAAATATAATGGTCATTTATGGCTAAAGTACCCCCATAACAGTAGGCCCCTCGCTCTCCTCTGCAGTCGACTGGAGGGATTTGTGATGAAACGCATGCACACACAAACATAGCCCCCCTGGAGACCTTCTGCGACATACCCATTCATACTGAAGCACAGGATGGCAGATGGCCTTCGCTTTGCTTACCCAGTGGGACAAAGCCAAGGGACCTTTCTGAATTTTGTCCTTACCGCACAGTTGCTGATGGAGAGATCCCAGATCCCCACCCACCACTGACAACTGGATTTTTACCTAACAAGTAAAACAAGTGAAGAAGGAGGGAATTGGGAGGAAGATAATTAGATCATATTTATCATGCAGTGGGTGAAACCACTGCATTTTGCCACACTGTAAAATATAGTAGTGCATTATCAAGGTAATAATTCATTTTTGTGACAAGAAATCACACCATTATGTGTTGCCTCTGTATTATTTTTTAAGTTAGGCTCTTTAATTACAGGGATAAATTGTGTATGGGAAAATCCCACTTTGAAAATTGTACGCAACACGTCATCTTCCATCCTGTTAAATGTTGGAGTCTGTTCCTCTCTTATCTAAATGTTCCCTGGTAGTAAGAGTTTACTCTTTTCTAGGTGACCAGGGTGCCTTCTGTGTAATCCCACAGACCTGCAGCCTTTCATTCAGGGATGATTCTATTCACTTGCAGGAATAATGACACTTCTAGGCCTACCCTGGTCCTGTTCCCAAATGTAGCTATTCTAACTGGCAAGGTGCTTGGTAGCATCCATTTGGCTTTACTGTGTATCCTTGTGGGACAAAACTGTTTTTCTCTTCCAGTTACAACTGCATGAATGTTTACAGATGTCACAGAGCTAAAAAAAAAAAAAAAGAAGAAGAATTCAGTATGAAGTCAAGGTTATTAATATAAATGGCCCTTGTAGTCTAATGTGACATTTGGGAACCCCTGTCATACCTGCTTCAAATCCTAGCCAGGTATATCACCTTCCTTGGGGCTCAGTTTCTCCATCTTTGTAAAAGGATAATAGTAATTCATACAAAGAGTGGGGGTTAAATAAACCATGTCAGTGAAGGATCAGTACAGGGCCTGGTACAAAACTTGTGCTCATTACATGAGAGTATACTCATATTATTAATGTATCCATATCCGCTTTTCAAAGCAATGATTTGAAACCGTTTAGTAAGAAATTTCTCTTTGGATTTCTTTGTTTCCTAAATGGCCTATGTCATCACCTTGATGTTATTTACCAATAATGAGATTAACACACGTCCTCCTTTTGAGTTAAGAAAGACAAAGAGATAATTTGAGAAAAGGTGTAATCTAGTAGCCAATGAGGCAACCTGAGGCATTCTGTCCTTTGTTTACTATTTTCCAGCAAAGGATATGCCAATTCCATCTACATCTACCAGCTAGTCACTGTTTATTTGTCTCTATAGCTGGATATCAACGTCCTGCATTCAGAAAGGGATGGGAAAAGGAAATCTCCTGGAAGATGACTCCAGTGGAGAGCTGCTGCTGCTAAGTCACTTCAGTCATGTATGACTGTGTGCGACCCCATAGATGGCAGCCCACCAGGCACCCCCGTCCCTGGGATTCTCCAGGCAAGAACACTGGAGTGGGTTGCCATTTCCTTCTCCACCAGTGGAGAGAGTAAGCCTGAAAAGAAAGACTGGATCTTCCAACACAGTCATAATCCATGTGCCTAGTTTCTCACGCACATGGATTATGGTTGACCTTGCCCTTCAAAAGCCTTTGTGAACTTTTCAAAATGCATGGTCCAGTTTGAAGATATTGAAGAACTGGATAAATACTGAGAAGGTAAAATGTAACTTCTACCCCTGCCAAATATTCTTCCAATTAACCAAGGAATCTGATTTCTTTCTCAGTCATGGTCTTTTCCGATAAACATAATCTATTCCAAATTAGTAAAGCTGGGAAGAATTACATTGCTGGAAGTAGGGAGGAAAGAAAAAATAAGTTAACCTTTAGAAAACCATAAGCCAAGGAAAGCACATGTTTAAAAATGAAGAGTTTCTTTGGGCTTGAATATGTGTGTATGAGAGGAACTTTGGTCCCAAGAATTGGCATTTCAAAAAAATAAAACTGTAATTGCACAAAGAAGTGAATGGGAGGTAAAAGCCAGAACATCCCCAAATTCTTAGACTTAGTTTTCAAACAAGAGCACAAGCTGAAATAGTGATTTTCAGTAAAGAATGAGAAGAGAGTGAGGATCTTTTTTTACTGTCATGTTGGAAGTTCATTACTATGGGGGAACGTAGACTGTATTATCCTCAATAAGCAGACTGATTCTGACACAGAACCAGAGCTAAAATGGAGCTTAGGTCTCCAGAGCAAAGGCTTGAAATATGGGGTCAGGACTCACCACAGAATAACAAAAAGGAGAGGAAAATATGCTGAGTGAAGTGAGAAAACAGAGCTGATCAGTTTATGTCTGGGGAGACACCCCTCTCCCCCGCCAAGTTCCAACTGAGCAGTGTTTGCAATTAAGCAAATTTACTGTTGAAGGCTCAAGGAGAAGGCATCAGACAAAATCTGCTCAGCACAAATGACCAGATAAAGACTCAGTAGTCAGGGTGTAAGCCTGCAAACCTCTATGGCTTGATGGATTTCTATTTCATTCCCCACCTATTACTTCTGGAGGTCTGCAACGCGTGGGTCAAACTCAGCCCACCGTTTTATTTGTACTCCTTGGGAGCAAAGAAGAGATTTTCTATTTTTAAATGGTTGGGGAAAAATCAAAACAAGAATAATATTTTGTGATTCATGAAAATTATATGAAATTCAATTGTCAGTGTCCATAAATTTAATTTTATTGGAACGTAGCTAAGCCCATTTACTGTTGTCTATGACTGAGTCCCAGTCTTGACTCAATTAACCTCTCTTGCCTTCTGTTTGCTAACCTGTAAACATCAATCTCATTCCTGTCATTCATCAGGAGTAGGACCCTAGACAAGTTATTTAGCATCTCTTACCTCAGTTTTCCTACCCGTCAAATGAGGATAGTCCTGCCTAGCAAAAAAAAAAAAAAAAAAAGATTTTATATATACAAAAAAAAAAAAAAAGAAATAAACCTCTATAGTGTTGAAGAAAAAAAAAATTAGGGGATTAAATAAGGTAATACATAGAAGGCATGTGCCACACAATCTGGCTATGTTTGAAAATGCCAATTGCTCAGTCATGTCTAACTTTTTGAGACCCCATGGACTGTATTATGGACTGGACTGCATCAGGCTCCCCCTGTCAATGGAATGCTCCAGGCAAGAATACTGGAGTGGGTAGCCATTCCACTCTCCAGGAGATCTTCCTAACCCAGGGATCAAACCTGGGTCTCCTGCATTGCAGACAGATTCCTTACTGTCTAAGCCACCTTCTATTTTTATTCCATCTTTCTTAAAAGATAATATGTCTTCACTTCACGGACTGGGGGTGCTTCCCTCATAGCTCAGTCAGTAAAGAATCAGCCTGCCATGCAGGAATCCACTGGTTATTCAGGAGACCCGGGTTCAATTCCTGGGTCCAGAAGATCCCCTGGAGAAGGAAATGGAAACCTAGAGATTCAAGCAACTGAGGGCAGGCCTATGTTTTATTCGTGGTGAAATCTCACCTGAAAATGGCCTTCAAGTAGTTACTCAAAAAACTCAAAAAATTTTGATCTAATGAACAGAAAAAACAGTGTGATTATAACCAATACAAAACAGTGTTTATATGACCTGTGAAATATAAGTTGAAAATAAAATTGAATAAGCTGTGGATAGAGAACATTGAAAATCACTCAGGAGTATTGTGTGACTAAAGGTAAGGTCGTAAGTCTTTCTGATTTCATGAGCTCCCTAATTAACGAAGGAAGATACTAGACAGTAAATTAATGAAATACAATATGACCTTGGCCAAAAATTGACGATTAAATTGATCGAAATAGGTCTTCCTTGGAAGGTTGCAAGTCAATTGTTGAGCTTCCAATGATTGTGTGGCACTTTAAAGATCAATGTGTTTCTCGGGTCCAATGGGGGAATCTTGATGGACATTGTCAGGCACAACCAAGTTAGAATTTTCTGATATTTGGGTTTACATTGACTATCCCATTGTCCAAGTTTTTAGCTATCTTCCCATTTATATCCTGCCATTAGCTGCCTGCTGATCAGTAAAGACAAGGAGTCTGAAAAGAATGACACTGCTGTCAGCAGGAACTCCCGAGGAAATCTGGAATGCTTAGACTTTTAAGACCTTAGCCTTAATTGGCCTTTTGATGTCTAGCTGGAAAGAGTTAAAAGCTCTTCAGTTTAGAAAAGAAGGAATACTGTGTTTGGGATATAAGAAGAACAGGAGTCAGGACAGCTGGGTGTACCGTCATTTCTGAGACGACGAGGAAGAGCCTGATAAGTCCCTTGGAGACTGTTTAGATTGTGTGGAGAAAATGCCATTGTTTTCATGAGGATTTAGTTTCTTCATGTCGTATTTCTTTTTAGAAAAAGAAATTATTGATATACAATTGCTTTACAATGTTGTGTTAGTTTCAGATGTACAGCAAATTTATAAATATAAATATAACTATTTCTTTTTTTAGGACTTCCCTGTAGCTCAAACAATAAAGAATCTGCACTTCCCTGTAGCTCAAACAATAAAAAAAAAAAAACAATAAAGAATCTGCCTGCAATGCAAGAGACCAGGGTTCAATCCCTGGGTTGGGAAAATCCTCTGGAGAATATTATGGCAATCCACTCCAGTATTCTTGCCTGGAGAATTCCATGGACAGAGGAGCCTGGCGGGCTACAGTCTGTGGGGTCACAAAGAGTTGGACACGACTGAGCAACTAACACACACACACATTTCTTTTTAGAGTCTTTTCCATTATAGGTTATTACAAGATGTTGAATACAGTTCCCTGCACCACACAGTAGGTCTTTGTAGTTTATTCTGTATGTACTAGTGTGCGTATGTTATATCCAAACTCCTAATTTATCCCACCTTACTTTCCCCTTCTGTCTGTGAGTCTATTTCTGTTTTGCAAATACATTCATAGCTATCATTTCTTTTTAAGATTCCATATATAAGTAATATCATATGATATTTGTCTTTCCCTTACTTCACTTAGTATGAAAATCTCTAGGTCCATCCATGTTGCTGCAAATGGTATTATTTCATTCTTTTTATAGCTGGTAATATTTCATTATGTATATATGTACCATATCTTCTTTCTCCATTCATCTATCTATGGGCATTCAGGCTGCTCCTGAGTCTTGGCTATTGTAAATAGTGTTGCTATGAACATTGGTTTGCATGCATCTTTTGAACTGTAGTTTTCTCTGAATATATGCACAGAAGCAGAATCACTAGATCAGATAACTCTATTTTTAGTTTTTAAAGCAACTTCCATATGGTTCACTATAGTGACTGCACCAATTTACATCCCACCAACAGTGTAGGTGGGTTTCAGGAGAATTAAAGAGCCAAAGTGCAACTGATTTCAGGAAAAAAATCCCCACAAAACAGAATAGCTGATTTTTTTTATATTTTCTAGAGAGTTTCTATGGTTCATTGTCCCTAGAGGTATGCCTAAAGGTTGAGAAATATACAATAATAATGAAAAGTGAGGTATTTAAATATTCACTAAGCCTGGCTCCAAGCTAAGTGTTTTATATATAATGATCATTTAATCATCATAGCCTATAATGTAACTCTACATTACATTTTCAGATGACTCAACAGAGGTTCAGAGGTGAGCAAATAACACACACAGAGCTTCTAAGTAGCAAAGCATAGACTCAGATCTAGATACAATAGTCATACAATATCACCCTGGTCGTAAGTGAATACATAACATTTATTAAATGCAAGTTTATATTTAATTATGAAACAGGAAGGAAGCACTCTTTTCTAATTACCAAACCTGTCCATGTCCTAAGATTTTACAGGATGAAAGGTGACTGTGATAAATGAGAAAATTGTTTCTCTCTGAAGCTCTTTCCTGAGAAATAAAAATCCCCAAAGTAGGAAATTGTTACTAATTTTAAGGACAAAACATATTGTGGAGACTCACCTTGCTTTCGTATAACAGGAGATAGGATAATTTATTCTACTGTCTAGCAACATAAAATACCTATTCTTAAAATCACTGTCAACCCAAAAGAGAAAAGAGAATGCAAGTGAAAGTATAGTTTAAATTGGATTTAACCCCAGCATCGCGGTGCTTAACAAACTCTGAAAGTCATTGTGTACCAGATTTCATCTTAATCATGCATCCTTGTATCTAAAAATATTTGACGATGATTCTTAGGACTGCTAGAGATGCCTCTTGAAAGAATACCAAGGATGCTTATTAAGCATTCACATGTCTTAATCAATGCTTACTCTATTAATAAATGAAACTTCTGTTTATCAGAAATGGTCTTATGAGGCTATATATTCTACCCTTTGTCTGTTAGAGGCTCTGAAAATATGAACACTTTCTTCTTCAATAAAAAGCAGACAAGCAGACATTTTAAAGCAGCTAAAGTATTCTCCCTTCCCACATTCTATGCGGATAACAATACCTTCATAATTAAAGTACTATTATTACTATTTAATTGTCTGTTTCATTGTTTAATGAATAGGAACTTGTTAATTACAGTGATGGTGAAAGACAAAGGACAGTTTTCCAGTGGGGGTGGGGGTGGGGAGGGGTGTGTGCAAAGCTCTAGTTTTTACAATGTAGGCTGCAAATTGCTTTATTTATACTTCTGAACATCAGAACCTAGATTCACACATCCTTGTCAAATTATGAATATATTTCAACATGATTCGAAAATGTGTTTAACATTTTTTTCTAATTGTGCATATTTAAATGATATTACATTTATCCCTGGCTAGATTAAAGTGGTTCGTCCAGATTCACTCATCAAGCAATGCTGAGAGTCAAAGGGCCACAGCATCTTTTTAAACACTCCTCGTGAGGACATTTTTCAGGTACATGAGGTCAAGGACCCAAAAAAGACACTAAAAGAACAAAGAGGATCTAACACTGATAAAACGCACCCTGGATGACTGTCTACCTTGGAGCTTGATGTAACTCACTGTGGTTCTGCAGCCCCCGAATAGGACCTGGATTTTGATGCACATTTTGCCTTACTACCTCTACTACAAACACTGCAGTCTTACCCATGGAATTTCATACTGCAGGGTCCATACTGAATGACGCCATACATTTGTATAGTGTATAGAAGTTTTCAAAAGTACTTTAATACCTATTGTTTTATTTGATTGTTACAGCCTGTGAGATATGCAGTTCAGGTATTATATACATCTCACAAATTAGGAAACACAGTCATTGAGGTTGAATGGCCTGTCTTGATCTTCTGGCTAATAAGTGGTACAGATGCATCACTGCAGCCTCTAGAAAGATGGTTAATTATATAGAGAAGTTGTCAGCATGACTTTAACATTTTGCTAAAGCAACAAAGCAGAGGAGAGGTCCCTGTTCTGATGGAGTGCCTGCCTTGGGAGCCTAATCATCATGCAAAGAGGTGTTGGAAGTGCTCCGTGTGGTGATAGACAAAACTTTGTTGAAATGCGCAAACATAACTCAATGCAAAGTTGTTCTCTGGTGGAGACTCAACCCCAAATAAATGCACCTAGGCTGAATTTGTTATCAGATACATAAGGCTACTTCTGGTTAAGAGATGTGGAGACTAGGTAACAAGTCTGAAAAATATTGAGGAAAAAAAGTATTAATTCTATTATTCAGGGGAGAAATAAATTCTGTAAACATAAAAATAAAATTATGTTTCTCTACTTTTCCCCCTGAGTGACACATTTGCAATGTCACCCGTAAAGATATACACCCAAGCCCACCGCCCTCTGTATTCTGTCTTTCAAAGCTTTCACCATTGCCAGTTCACACCTTGTTCTGTTTCTACATGCAGGCTGAAAGTAACACAAGTCATACTAACTAGGTGTATCTGAGTCTCCAGCATGAGCAAATGCCAATAATGGGCAGAGAGAGTTTGGTACAAGCCCAACAGCATAACAGGTACACAAAACTGGACATTTTTAATTAGAGAATCTTGCACATTGTCAGTGTCAAGCATATGAACTTCTTCATTTAGCTGCAGTCTCACAAAGCAAATACGTGAAATTTTTTGTACTTATTGATCTCCACAGGGTTTTCATCTGGTGTCTTCTTTGGACCTATGCATGCTTGTGCTTAATATTGATTTTAATATGTTTCTTTGCTGCTAAAAAAGTTTGTTATTGTGTTTTCTGTGTAATAATAAATATGAGATTGGAGGTTTCATATTGATTGTGCTCCAATCCTGCCAAATTCCATCTGTAGAAAGTATATTTCTGCCAATGTTTACTCCCACTGCGCTGATCCTGAGCTTTCCTAGTGGCTCATTGGTAAAGAATCTGCCGCCAAGCAGGAGACGTGAGCTTGATCCCTGGCTCAGGAAGATCCCCTGGAGAAGGAAATATTCTTCCTTCAGTATTCTTGCCTGGGAAATCCCATAGACAGAGGAACCTGGTGGGCTATAGTCTATGGAGTCGAAAAAGAGTCAGACATGACTTGGTGACTGAATAACCACAACGGCCCTGACCCCACTCTGTTAAATATTAAGAATTCATAGATGGTGCTTCCAGAAATCCCTCCAATCTGAGAAGAGGTGAAAATTATGTTGCATGGCATTTTTTAGAGATTTGAGGATTAAAATATGATTTTGATGACTTCCTGGCTAATCCTGACAATACATGAAAATCAATTTTGGTGGCACTATTATAACTTTTCTTACATTATACAGTTTATTGTATTCCTCAAACAACTTAGGCAAATAAAATGAGCTAACATTGTGGAGATGTATAAGGCTTATGGAGATGGTGGGCATTATTTGAATCTATATATATTTGAATATATATTTAGGGAAATATATATTCCCTAAAAATTGATGTTCCTAGTTACAGCCATACCTTTAAAACATTCATAACACCAGTTACCAGATGCATTCATATCTGTTGACCAAGCACTGGAATATTGACTCTGTCAACTCAAGATAAAAAAGCAGAGATAAGAGTTATCTGTCTACAATTATTGTAACTATTGCAACTTTATTTCCTTTCCTTAACTGTTCTAAAACTTTAAGTAACCAGATTGGTGATAAGTGGTCTTTGATAAGTAACAACCCATATGAATGCTCCATGAATCACAGAAACAAGCAAATTCAGACAATAGATGGATATTGAGATACAAAGCAAGCTATCAAGGAAGATTCAAAGTCCTAGCCAGAAGTGAGTTAACGTAGGGAAAAAGCAACAACAGGACTTCATATGGACAAGACACAACCTAGGAAAACTGAGAGGTAGCTTCCAGAAAAGCATCCACTTCTGCTTCATTGACTACACCAAAGCCTTTGACTGTGTGGATCACAACAAACTGTGGAAAATTCTTAAAGAGATGGGAGTACCAGACCACCCAACCTGACTCCTGAGAAACCTGAATGCAGGTCAAAAAACAACAGTTAGAATGGGACAAGGAACAATGGACTGGTTCAAAATTGAGAAAGGAGTACATCCAGGCTGTATGTTGTCACCTGGCTTATTTCACTTATATGCAGAGCACATCATACAAAATGCCAGGCTGGATGAAGCACAAGCTGGAATCAAGATCACCAAGAGAAATATCAATAACCTCAGATATGTAGATGACACCACCCTTATGGCAGAAAGCAAAAAGGAATTGAAGAGCCCCTGGATCAAAGTGACAGAAGAGAGTGAAAAAGTTGGCTTAAAACTCAACATTCAAAAAACTAAGATCATGGCATCCAGTCCCATCACTTCATGGCAAATAGATGGGGAAACAATGGAAACAGTGACAGATTGTATTTTGGGGGGCTCGAAAATCACTGCAGATGGCAACAGCTGTCATGAAATTAAAAGACATTTATCTTAGAAGAAAAGCTCTGACAAACCTAGATAGAATATTAAAAAGCAGAGACATTACTTTGCCAACAAAGGTCCATCTAGTCAAGGCTATGGTTTTTCCAGTAGTCATGTATGGATGTGAGAGTTGGATCATGAAGAAAGCTGAGCTCCAAAGAATTGATGCTTTTGAACTGGGGTATTGGAGAAGACTCTTGAGAGTCCCTTGGACTGCAAGGAGATCAAACCAGTCAATCCTAAAGGAAATCAGTTCTGAATATTCATTGGAAGGACTGATGCTGAAGCTGAAACTCCAATACTTTGGCCACTTGATGCAAAGAACCGGCTCATTAGAAAAGACCTTGATGCTGGGAAACACTGAAAGCAGGAGGAGAAGGGGACGACAGAAAATGAGATGGTTGGATGGCATCACCGATTCAATGGACATGAGTTTGAGCAAGCTCCAGAAGATGGTGAAGGACAGGGAAGCTTGGCTTGTTGCAGTTCATGGAGTTGCAAAGAGTCAGACACAACTAAGCAACTGAACAACAACAAGACAGAGCCAGAGGCCTGAGAAGAAAAGAAAGAAAGAAAATACTTTGTTGCTGTTATTCAGTCACTAAGTCACTATGTCAAATTTCATGGGTATTTATGACAGAAATACTTGCTGTCCCAAAGACCTTGTTGTTCTGAAAGGGATGAAATTGAAAACACAGTAGAAGAGGGTTAGAAAAACAGGAATTGGGAACAGGGAAGAAGCACAGGCTACCTGCTGGAAGAAAGGTCAAGTTAGCAAGTCAAATAAGGAACCATGCAAGATGAGGCACATTCACAGCATGACCCAAAGCTTGGCGGAGAGGAACCACCAATCAATCAACACGTTTTCCCTAAATATTTACTTTATCCAGTGTTGTAAAGATGATGAAGGATATACAGCTAGAAAGGCATGGTCCCTGACTATAGACACTTGCAGTTGTTGGCAGATGTAAAGAAAGAATGTGTGTATTTGGCCCAAAAGAGCTGGAGGAAGGGCATCAGTGTGGGAAGAGGGATCCGTGGTCCTGGCACTGGAAGAGGAGAGAGTGCCTCACAGTCTGGGATGATGAAGGAGCTTTCCCATGGATGAATAAGGAAGGTAGCCCTAAACACTCTGCCAGATGCTTTTCTACAATATCCTGATGTGATAGGATATTGTATAAAATAATGGGATATTATCTATCCTATAAGATAGGATATTGTGTGGATATCATGATAAGATAACCTGCATCTTAGGGTACAGGGTAATAATGGGAGTGGTAAGAAAGGAAAATAAAAGAAAATGATGGAAAATTTCTGGATAAAATTATAACTGTTGCAGTAAAAAAAAAAAAAAAAAGATTTCAAATTCCAATGCTTTTAGAAACTATTTGAATAAAGCATAACTAGGGTTTGGAGAAAGAGCCAACAGTCCCCTCCCCCAAATCTCTTCACCGCCAAGTTGGTCCCTTGCTCCAAAAGGTATTAACCAACTTGAACTGGTTAATGAGATAAAAACCTGGAGCTTAAAAGTAGCTGAAGATGCCCAGAGCTGATGTTGCCCCAGACGCCTTGAAAATACAAACACAAAGCCTGTTGGAAGTAACGTCTTCTCCAGTCAAGCTTCAAATAGTTCCCATAAATAAAATCCTAATGAAAACAGTGTATTATTTTAGAAACTACAGCACGCATGAAAGACAAAGGCATATAACCAAGAGTCAGGAGAAACTCAACAGTATATTAAAATATGAAGAGATGTCAGATATTGGAATTATCAGACACAGAACATAAAACAGATATAATATGCTTTAATACATATAAGACAGAATTTGAAATGTGACAAAAGAAGAAGTCATAAATTTAACCAAAAAGATCTGAAAACTAGCCACATAACATTTTGAGAAATAAAATATTAATAAAAATAATATAATAAGGTGGAAATATTATACTATAAATGAAAAATAACATTAAAATAGGATAATACAAAGTACAATTTATATATACTTTTTAATTTTGAAGATATAAAAGTTGAAATTAAAGCACCTACTAATTTTTAAACTATTCTAGATCCTGCTGAAAAGATAGCTAGTGAGCTGGAAGATGGAGCTGAAGGAATGATTTAACATATTGTGGCATAGACAATCCAGACGGAAAACAGGGATGAGAGAATAAAACTCATAAAGAATGAGGAGGTCTAAAATGTATCCTCAGATTCAAAAAAAAGAGACAGAGATAAAGAAAGGCAATATTCAAAGAAAAATAGCTGAGAATCTTGTATAATTGATAAAAGGCTAAATGTGTTATTCTTCAAGCTCAATAACTATCAAGCAGGATAAATAAAAATAAATCTGGTTATATTAAAATAAAGTGGAAGAAGACAAAAGGCAAAAAATTCTGAAGAGTAGTAAAAAAGAATAGATGGCATGTAAAATAATGGCAAAGATTATTTTTCTAAACAGAAACAATGGAAACCAAAAGGCAATAGGATTCCATCAAATTATAACAGAAAAATAAAGTCAACTTAGATTGCAAAGCTTCCCTTAAAGAGCAAGGTTGAAATAAAAACAAGTTTAAACAACAAAGTAATAGCATTCTCTACAGAAACTTCTAAAGGAAGTAGGGAAAAGATTTCAGAAGGATGATGTGATATACAAAAGAATGGAAAGCAGGTTGGTAAACATGTATATGAATTCGAATATATATGCATTTATATGAAATGTCTAATTTGTGAAGTTACAAACACAATACATAGCTGTCTAATGTGAAACTAAATACAGTATAGGTGAGGTGGGAAAGTTAAAGCAATGTAAACTTCATGTATTACTCCAGGGACAGGTAAACATATTCTGATTAAGTTTAGATTTTGTTAGCATAGCTATGAGTTATAAAAATTTTAAGAGTAATTATGACATATAGAAATTGAAACAAGAGTAATATGATCGATTGTAAGAAATTCAACCAATCACGAATGGAAAAAGAAAAGAAAGAAAAAGACAATGGTAAAGCACAAAATAGGAGCTTCCCTGGTAGCTCAGCTGGTAAAAGAATCTGCCTGCAATGCAGGAGACCCCGGTTTGATTCCTGGGTTGGGAAGATCCCCTGGAGAAAGGAACAGCTACCCACTCCAGTATTCTGGCCTGAAGAATTCCGTGGACTGTATAGTCCATGGGATCGCAAAGAGTCAGACACGACTGAGCAATATTCACTTAACTGAAAACACGAAATAGCGTTCTAGAAATAAATACAAATACAGCACTAATAATCAGCATAATGAGAGTTTGGTTGTTAGACACAAGAAATTGTAGAAATAGATGTATATATAAACATATACATGGCTCTCCAACTGTATCCTGTTTATAAGATAAACATTCAAAACATTAAGACACAGAAAAGTTGAAAATATAAGGATGAAAAACTTATACAAGGCAAATGCTATTGAAAGGAGATCATTAACAATGTTATTAATTTAGCAACACTGTCTCAAGAAGAATGAAAAAAAATCTTAAAATATCAAATAACAAGTTGAATAGTTAAAATTCATCTACAATATAATTAAGAAGCAAGTCATTCTAGGTTTCAATAAACTTCCATATAATAAACAACAATAGAAACTCCCCAATATTTTTCATTAAATAGCAAGAAAGCATACAATATGAGAAAGAAAACCAAAAGCTAAATTAACTCATATATAGAGCTGTAAAGATTCTAAGCAAAATACAAGCAAAACATATCTACCAATGCATAAAAAGGTAATTCAACATACTCAAATTGACTTTATACTAGGAATGAAGGTTTGGGTTAATATGGGTAAATCTATTGATTAGTGTAATTCATCACATTAATATCAATAAATTAAAGGTGAAAAATCATATTTAAGTAAATGCAGGAAAAACATATCACTCATATCACTGAAGTGAAAGTGAAGTCACTCAGTCGCGTCCAACTCTTTGCGACCCCATAGATTGTAGCCTACCAGGTTCCTCTGTCCATGGGATCTTCCAGGCAATAGTACTGGAGTAGACTGCCATTTCCCTCTCCAGGGGATCTTCCCAACCCAGGGCCCGAACCCAGGTCTCCTGCATTATAGACAGATGCTTTACCATCTGAGCCACCAGGGAAGTCAATCCTACTAAAACCCATGAGAGAGAGATTATCCTCATTTTGTCAATAAGTAAATCAATGGTTCAGTTCAGTTCAGTCGCTCAGTCATGTCCGACTCTTTGCAACCGCATGAACTGCAGCACGCCACGCCTCCCTGTCCATCACCAATTCCCAGAGTTCACTCAGACTCACGTCCATCGAGTCCGTGATGCCATCCAGCCATCTCATCCTCTGTCGTCCCCTACTCCTCCTGCCCCCAATCCCTCCCAGCATCTGAGTCTTTTCCAATGAGTCAACTCTTCGCATGAGGTGGCCAAAGTACTGGAGTTTCAGCTTTAGCATCATTCCTTCCAAAGAAATCCCAGGGCTGATCTCCTTCAGAACAGACCACTTTATCAAGTGCTTGTTTTATGCTATCAATAATTTGCAACTCGTAGTTTATCCCTCATAACAGTCCTAAAGGAGAAGAAGACGGCACCCCACTCCAGTACTCTTGCCTGGAAAATCCCATGGATGAAGAAGCCTGGTGGACTGCAGTCCGTGGGGTCACAAAGAGTCGGACACAACTGAGCGACTTCACTTTCACTTTTCACTTTCATGCATTGGAGAAGGAAATGGCAACCCACTCCAGTGTTCTTGCCTGGAGAATCCCAGGGATGGGGGAGCCTGGTGGGCTGCAGTCTCTGGGGTCACACAGAGTGGGACGCGACGGAAGCGGCTCAGCAGCAGCAGCAGCAGCAGCAGCAGCAGTCCTAAAGCTGTGTGCTATCACCTGTATTTTACAGCCCTGTTATTTTTGCACTCACTTTTCACCAGCTTAAATTTGAAACAATGTTGTTCTTGTACTTTCTCTGCCTAATTAGAATCACTTAATTAAAATAGTTTGCTTCAGTTATATCTAACACAGAGCCACCAACACCAAAGAATTTTTTCGTTGGCCCTGGGTCTAATTTAAAACTGTTTCTAATTATGAAGAAAGGCTGAACATGTATATTTGTCATATGTGTATATGCTGTCTTATAAGATGGAGGGTTTTTGCTATTCTTATTATTTCCTAAGTATATCTACATAGTAGGTTATTGATTTCCCTTTACGAAAGAAAAGAGGCACTGAATTGTGCGTAAACATCCGTATGAATTTCATCTCCTTACACTTGTATCTTATTAGAATCTTTCAGTCCATAAAATGAATGCATTCAAATGTAGAATATGAAAGTATTTTCCATAGATTATTCCTTCAACAATGATATCTTAATATGAATGATAAAGGATAAGAAATAAAAACTAATATCCATAACACTTAAAGAATGTAAGACTTTCAGGAATTTATCAATGTTTGAAATTGGAGACTTTATTTTAAAGCTACACCGTATGAACATTTCATAATAAAAAGGAATATGAACCAAGAAACGATGGCCGTGTTGTATTTTTAGAAATACAACTTAAGCAGGTATTTTCGTGTTTATGTTCCTAGGTTACAGAGAAACCTTGGCATTTAAAAAAATTCTTTCAAGTGTTCTAGAGTTCACTTTTTCTTATGTATAAAAGCAAGCCTAAAACCTTTCTGAAATTGTTTCGTTTGTGCATGCGTGTGTGTGTGCATGCGTGTGTGTGTGCATGCACATATATTTTCCAAAGTAGTGACTAATCTTAACGCATCGACTCTGCCTTCTGTGTCTGGTGAATGCTTTTATGCTTTTCTTGCTCCTGGGATGTTACCAAGCTTTCAAAATCTTACTCAAGTGATGTGAAGAATTAAAAAAAAAAAAAAGTTATATATATCCTTTCATGGCTGCTACCGTAATGTGCAACACAGAGCATCGCTTAGGATTTAAGGTCCCATAAAACAGAAAGCTTGCTTAACCCCTTGACTGCTCGGCGCACATAACTTGCTACACCCTGTGAGATTGGAATTTTATGAGTGCTCAAAGCTGAGGTGTTTCAAGCTTCAGTAGCATATATTCATTCTGTTATGGTAACCCAGGTCAAAAGCAGCAGCGGAGTTTCTTCCCTCGATTTCCTTTGTCTTTGAAAGTGTTCATGGAAATTACAATTTTGAAAATCAGAATGCCTGCAGACAGATAATAATCTAGTAAATCAGTCACAAGAAATAGAAAGTATATGTTTTGCTGTGTGGAACAAAATAAGAGTGAATTCATTTCCAAAAGTATCAGAATAGTGACTTTCTTGTTTTTTGTTTTTTTTTTTAATGGCATGAGCAGAGTGTAATGTATAGAACTTAAAAAGGGACAGAAATCAAGTCTGCTGCGTGCTTAGTACTGTGCAAGTTTTATCAGCCTTGGCTAGAAGAGGACCCAGATATGGATACACCAGAAATGTTGGCACACTTGGACATCACCAGGCTGTTCTAGGAGGGTAGGAGAAGCTGAAATTAACTGACCGAGTAGACAGGAATCGTGGGGGAGAATGAAGCCGGGACTGCGAGCCACTCTTCAGCTGGGGCTCCCAATCCAACCTTTGGAATGGTTTAGCCTTCTCTCTGAAGATACAGTTTGACTATACAAAAGCCATCAGGACCTGGATTTGTTTTGTTGTTTTTAGATCCAGTTATTTCTATTTAAAAAGTCATTGCTCTACACCACCTTAACTCATAGTGCTAAGTGGTGTGTGTGTGTGTTTCTGTGTGATAAATAGGAAGCAGTGATTTCCCCCAAGAAATCTGAGCATTCTGATAGGAGGGGTATGAAAACTGTGAAAGCAATTATAATACAGGGCAAAACTTAAATGCAAAATAGAACATAGTAATAAAATATAAGTATATTAATAGCTGCATTATTATTGCAACTATTTGGACAAGGCTCATTTATGGTTTATGAAACACTCCAACCTCTATTATTTGATTCATGCTTCACAACAATACTGCTTAGTAGATCTAGTCTCAGGGAGAACTGAAGTTCCGAGAGGTTGAGTGACCTTTAGGAGATCACCCAGTTTGTAAGCCTCAGAGGTGGAACTAAGAACCATTCATCTTACTTCCAGTCCAGTTTTCATGTAATTACACAAAGTGGCTGACTTGTACTGATTACATATTCAGCACTTCACTTTCCTCACAGCAAAGGCACGCCACACTGTGGAGAGAGATCAAGACAGGGGGAGAGAGAAGGCAAGCAGGGCAAAAGAGAGAAGGGCATGGGGGTGAGAAAGATAAAGAAGTCTGCACATAGGACAGGAACCCCATCCTGCCCACCCACCAAATATCCTAGGGCACCTCCAACTCTATTTAATTTCATATGTGTTTCATCCTCAAAAAATTCTCCCCTGCTTAAGATTTCAAAATTTATAGATGAAGCATTCTTTGTCTAAAGTTGTTGTTTGTCTTGGACTACCTGAGGGCTAGAGCAGTCTTCCATTTTATCTAACTCCATTCACACTCTGAATTATTTTTATCTTCTAGACTTCATGTCTTGCACTGGAATTAGGTTGATAAGAGAGATATGTAAACTCTGAAAGTAAAGAGGAACTAAAAAGCCTCTTGGTGAAAGTGAAAGTGGAGAGTGAAAAAGTTGGCTTAAAGCTCAACATTCAGAAAAAGAAGATCATGGCATCTGGTCCCATCACTTCATGGGAAATAGATGGGAAACAGTGGAAACAGTGTCAGACTTTATTTTTGGGGGCTCCAAAATCACTGCAGATGGTGACTGCAGCCATGAAATTAAAAGACGCTTACTCCTTGGAAGAAAAGTTATGACCAAACTAGATAGCATATTGAAAAGCAGAGACAATACTTTGCCAACAAAGGTCCATCTAGTCAAAGCTATGGTTTTTCCAGTGGTCATATATGGATGTGAGAGTTGGACTGTGAAGAAGGCTGAGCACCGAAGAATTGATGCTTTTGAACTGCGGGGAGAAGACTCTTAAGAGTCCCTTGGACTGCAAGGAGGTCCAACCAGTCCATTCTAAAGGAGATCAGCCCTGGGATTTCTTTGGAAGGAATGATGCTAAAGCTGAAACTCCAATACTTTGGCCACCTCATGGGAAGAGTTGACTCATTGGAAAAGACTCAGATGCTGGGAGGGATTGGGGGCAGGAGGAGTAGGGGACGACAGAGGATGAGATGGCTGGATGGCATCACAGACTCGATGGACGTGAGTCTGAGTGAACTCCGGGAGTTAGTAATGGACAGGGAGGCCTGGCGTGCTGCGATTCATGGAGTCGCAAAGAGTCGGACACGACTGAGTGACTGAACTGAACTGACCCCTATTCTGAAATTAGAAAGCCTCAGTTTTTAAATTCCAATATTTTCAAAAGAGATAATTGTTAAAAAGTTATAGTAAACATAGTTTGTTTATAAGATCAGAAGCTCTGATCACCTAAAGTATTTGATGGTTATGAAAATTGAGTCATTTACATGTATAAGCCTTTTATTTAATAAACTCATGACAAAATTAGAAACTGTAGGATATTAATGCTTGCAACTTTTGAAGATAACATTAAGTAAAACATCGAAACCTCATTTTTAATTCTTAATGAAGACAATACACATGCCCCAGTTTTTATTAAATAGATAACAATGTGCTGTGAAAATTGGAACCCATATTATAAAAAGCAAATTAAATTCTGAGTGATGAATTCTTTCTTTGGAAAGTCTTTGACTTTAGAAGGTCACATGGTGCCTGGAAGATGTTTTTCAGGAGAATGACTTCAGGGTAGGAATGTTCTGCCTTAGGGCATGTGGGATCTCTGTCATGCCCCCTGTAGTGGAAGCACAGAGTCCTAACCCCTGGACCACCAGGGAAGTCCGCAAACCTAAAGTTTGAGGGTCATCTTTATGAACGAAGTGTCACTGCTTGGAAGGTGTTAACAGCTTCTGCACCTTGGGAAAATTTTTGATTAATGGATTACCTTTTAATAAGAGGTAGGCTTCAGTCCATGGGGTCGCGAAGAGTCGGACACAACTGAGCAACTTCACTTTCACTTTTCACTTTCATGCATTGGAGAAGGCAATGGCAACCTGCTCCAGTGTTCTTGCCTGGAGAATCCCAGAGATGGGGGAGCCTGGTGGGCTGCCGTCTATGTGGTCGTGCAGAGTCGGACACGACTGAAGCGACTTAGCAGCAGCTAACTTCTGATTGGAATCAATATCAATCACAACCAGAGTGCTCAGCAAAAGTTTGATTAGCCTTCATGGGTCCACCTCATGATTTCATAAAACAGGTCTCTGGAAGTCAAGTCAGTGGCTCTCAGTTTGCTGCTGGCTCAGCATTTTGTGACTTCCAGATCACGTGGGTCAATACCACTTCCTGTGCTGCACAGCCATCACTACCCCGAGAAGGCGACACAGCTGGAAGAGCAGTTCCGGACTGTGGCGGAAAGGCGCATTCACACGGGGAAGAAGAACGTGAAACTGGAAGCCTCTAACAACGAAGACGGTGTTGCTTTGGCTAAGCCTTTCTTTTGCAAATGGTTAGTCAAGGCACATGTTCTGAACTTGACAGCTGTGCTAGAACACATGGAAACAAAACCTTCATTTGTCCTTGTGAACAAAAGAGCCGGATTTCTCCTCCCTAGATTTTCCTGTTACTTTTGTTCATCTAGCATGCCAAGCCATCACTGGAACACAAGGAAACCTTGTTCCACTGGGTTGAAAATTGAACTGAGATTTATTTGAAATGATAATTTGTTGCCCCTCATGTCTAAGAATTGGGAAGCTTTACAACTAAATTTGCATTTTTCAGTGTTTTCAGGAAATATGTCTGGACCCAATACAAAATCTGGAGCAAGTCTGAACAATGACGCGACTAGACCAAGAAGAGATGTGTCACTCAACAAGCAGATAAATTACTTAGAGCAAAAGAAGACAACAAAGAAGGTAATTTAGAAATAAATCACCTAATGTGATTATATAAACTGGCCTGAAAGTCAAACCCTATAAATCAGAGTTACATTGTAAGAGAAAGTTGTTATAATTGTTATTTTTAATTTGCGTGTCAAATAAAAAGGGATCAATTGCTGTTTCTTAAGATTCTGCCAATATAACTAACATCCTAAACCTTTTGGTAACACACTGAAAAAAGACAAACACAAAAGAAAAGTGAAAGCATCTGAGGATTCATCAGGCAGATGTTTAAAGATCTGAAGAAATGACTGCCCTTTTGAGTCTTAGGAAATGTTTGACACCCTGTATTTGAAACCTTCGTTTCAGGCTTACTGCGTGTGCTTGTGGTATGCTTCTCCTCAACTTGTACCTGTTATTTTCTGGATGCATGACTTGCAGAGAGAATATATATGTTTGTTTACCTTTTAGCGTTTGACTTGATTACTAATGTTCTTGTGTTGAGACCATGTAACAAAAGGAGAAAGTTCAACTGCATCAGGTACTCATGCAGGCTTGCCAAGGTTGTGGCAGAGTAATACAGAACAAAGATCAGTCACACCCTGCATTCTAAGTGATTGTATTATGCTGTACAGAATATGTCTCTGTGTTCTTCGGCTGTTAATAGTCAGCTACTGTTTAAGCGACAAAGAAAAGCATGAAAGGAAAAGAGAGCAGCTAATCAAAATGTCAATGTTGTTAGTTTATGAATTTGTTACATATAACATAGTAGAATATACTAGACACACCAGACTCAACAGCCAGATATTTCATCAATACTTTTTTGGAAAGTACATTAAAGAGTTGGGTACTTTTTGGGTGATTCATTTTTCACTTGATTTATCCAATATGTTCATTGAATTTGACAAGTCTCCCAAATAAAAACTGTCCAGAGAGAATAGCAGTATGTCTATTTCCTCTAGTCTTAAAATTTAGTTTGTCAGATATCAAAAGTGTATAGGCAATCCCTGCTGTTCTATATGGCTCGTTTTCCCACTCAGCTCATTCGAAGTGTCTAATTAGCAGTCACACTTATTTCTCATTGCCTTAACTCCTCAATCAAGGATTTCTGCTGAAGGAACCCTGCTGCTGGTGCTAGAATTAAAAAAAAAAAAATCATGAAACATATTCATGTAATCAGCCTATAAACACCACCCCTTCATCACCAAGGAAAAAAAGTATGATTATTCTTTTTCTCTTCCACATGTACTCCTAAGACTATCCTTACGTTACTTTCTCCTTTGATATCCGATCTTGGTAATTCTTATGTCAAGATGGACATAGAGGAGAGAATAGAAGAAAGAAAAAATGGAAAATCTTTAGGGTTAAGTGAATTTTCTATTATCTGAAAATATGGGGCAAATATCCATCTATTCTTAAGGACATTTTCACTCTGTAAAAATACCAAATATGCCCAAAACAAATTACTGAAAGAATTAAAACTTTTGAATGAAACAAGCAAAATTATATCTGTTGGCTATTGGTTGTTTAAACTTATGTGTTTTAAAAGTAGGTCAGATAGAGTCACTTATTTACAATAGTTAGCAGGGTCCATAGTAGAAGGCAATGGCGCCCCACTCCAGTACTCTTGCCTGGAAAATCCCATGGACAGAGGAGCCTGGTAGGCTGCAGTCCATGGGGTCGCTAAGAGTTGGACACCACTCAGTGACTTCACTTTCACTTTTCACTTTCAGGCATTGGAGAAGAAAATGGCAACCCACTCCAGTGTTCTTGCCTGGAGAATCCCAGGGACGGCGGAGCCTGGTCGGCTGCTGTCTATGGGGTCGCACAGAGTTGGACACAACTGAAGCAACTTAGCAGCAGCAGCAGCAGCAGCAGGGTCCATGTGCCAGGCACTTTTCTAAGCGGTGAGCATAAAGAAGTAAGAAGAACATGATCTTTGCATTTAGAAGTTTATGAAAGAGACAGATGAGAAATAGGCAATTGAAAAATGTCTGTGAAAAGCACAAGGTACATTGGAAGATCTGGGAGACACTCAAATCTTAAGAGCACATAGATATCCTAACAGAATTGACAGCCAACCCCTGTCCTAAATGAGTAAAATTTAATCAGGCAGAAAGAGAAGCACTTCTGGAATGATAAGATTAATGACCTCTGAAAACCCACTCCTCCATTAAAGCAACATTTAGAACTCTAGAAATAAACCAAATTAAATTTGACTCACAACAATCTAAGGAGAATTATTCAAGAAAAGCAGCTGAATCTTCCTAAGAACTGCCCACAGGTGGTGTGGTGTTTCATCTTGGCCTCTCCCCATTCCCACCTCCGTAGCTCTGGAGCAGCCTTGAAAAGCAAACAGGCTCACAACCACAGTAGCTGTGAAAGTCAGCAACCTTGCAGCTTTTGGGTGAAGCTGAGTGGGTCAGCGGAGAAGGTGATGGCACCCGATTCCAGTACTCTTGCCTGGAAAATCCCATGGACGGAGGAGCCTGGTAGGCTGCAGCCCATGGGGTCGCTAAGAGTAGGACATGACTGAGCAACCTCACTTTCACTTTTCACTTTCATGCATTGGAGAAGGAATGGCAACCCACCCTAGTGTTCTTGCCTGGAGAATCCCAGGAACGGGGGGAGCTTGGTGGGCTGCCGTCTATGGGGTCGCACAGAGTCAGACACAACTGAAGCGACTTAGCAGCAGCAGAGTGGGTCAGAGATCACTCTGTGCAAACACTTGCTGAAAACAATCAGGAGCAATTGTTTAACATCACAACTGCCCAAGGCAGTGATTCCACTTGGAGCTAACAAGAAGCTTACTAAAACATTTAAAAGAAACTGGGGAGTAAGAAGCTCAGAGAGAGCTTTTAAAACTTCCAGCATGTTCCTAGAAATCTAGAAGTCCTTCCCTGTGCATATACGCAGAGAAGACCTGGGAGTTTCCTGATCTCTCATTTTTGACTGATCATGAAGCTCTGGGCAAACAGGGGGAAATAGAAGGTGAGGAAGAGTTGGCAACTGCCGGCAAGTGCATTCAGCACACACAAAGGACCACTCCGCAAAGCCTGGAAGACTTACTGGGTCTGTTCACTAGCTGACCACAGAAGCTCCAGTATTTTGGTCACCAGCAGCAAACAGCGGACTCATTGAAAAAGTCTCTGATGCTGGGAAGGACTGGGGGCAGAAGGAGAAGAGGGCTTTAGAGGATGAGATGGCTGGATGGCATCACCGATGCAATGGACATGAACTTGAGCAAACTCCGGAAGATGGTAAGAGACAGAGAGGCCTGGTGTGCTGCAGTCCATGGGGTCACAAAGAGTCAGACACGACTAGGCCACTGAACAACAACAACAGGATACACAAGCAGAGACATTAGTGGCCACAAATGACAAAGAATACAGATCATAAAGAATTAGCCCAGGAAGGTCACAGAACAAAGAAACAGTCATTAAACAAATAAACAATAACAACAAAAGAAAAACCTTGTGGAATGGGGAATAGACTAGAGTTTCAAACTTATCATTTTATTATATACATATACGTATTATACATAGTATTATATATAATGCATATTTCACATCATATCAGTTCAGTTCAGTTCAGTCGCTCAGTCGTGTCCGACTCTTTGCGACCCCATGAATCACAGCACGCCAGGCCTCCCTGTCCATCACCAACTCCCCGAGTTCACACAAACTCATGTCCATCGAGTCGGTGATGCCATCCAGCCATCTCATCCTCTGTCGTCCCCTTCTCCTCCTGCCCCCAATCCCTCCCAGCATCAGGGTCTTTTCCAATGAGTCAACTCTTCACATAAGGTGGCCAAAGTATTGGAGTTTCAGCTTTAGCATCAGTCCTTCCAATGAACAGCCAAGACTGATCTTCTTTAAGATGGACTGGTTGGATCTCCTTGCAGTCCAAGGGACTCTCAAGAGTCTTCTCCAACACCACTGTTCAAAAACATCAATTCTTCGGCACTCAGCTTTCTTCACAGTCCAACTCTCACATTCATACATGACCACTGGAAAAACCATAGCCTTGACTAGACAGACCTATGTTGGCAAAGTAATGTATCTTTCCTTCCAAGGAGTAAGCGTCTTTTAATTTCATGGTTGTAATCACCATCTGCAGTGATTTTGGAGCCCCCAAAAATAAAGTCAGCCACTGTTTCCACTATTTCCCATCTATTTCCCATGAAGTGATGGGACCGGATGCCATGATCTTCGTTTTCTGAATGTTAAGCTTTAAGCCAGCTTTTTCACTCTCCTCTTCCATTTTCATCAAGTAATTATATACAATTATAAGAGATGCAATATATAATGTGTAATTATACATATGTATACATATTATTATATATATATATTATATATATTATAGTAAAAGTCTTCCCAGGTAGCTCTATGGTAAAAGAATCTGCCTGCCAAGACAGGAGTTGTGGGAGATGCCAATTCGATCCCTGGGTCAGGAAGAGCCCCCTGGAGAGAATGGCAACCGACTCCAGTATTCTTACCTAGAAAATTCCATGGGCAGAGGAGCCTGGCCAGGTACAGCCCATGAGGTTGCAAATAGCTGGACACAGCTGAGCGACAACACACACGCATGCACATGCGCACCGTTATATTATCTAAAATATTCAAATCTCAACAAAAAGTTACAAAATATGCAAAGAAACAGGAAAATATGGCACATAAACAGAAAAAAAGCAATCAGTAAAAAATGTCCCTGAGGAAGTCCAGATGTTGAACAAACTAAAAAATGACTTATTAAATCAGCTATGTAAAGTATAATTAAAGAATTAAAGGAATACATGTGTTAAAAAACCTTTTAAGATGTGAGAATTCTGTCTTACCAAACAGAGGTATCATTAAACATATAGAAATTATAGAAGTAACCAAATAGAAATTCTGGAGTTAAAAATTATAATAGCAGAAAAAAATCACCAAAGGTGTCAGCTGCAGGTTTGAAATGTCAGAATAAAAAAATAGCCAATTTGACCATATTTCAATTGAGATCATACAGTTTGAGCAATTAAAGGAAAAATTAATTTAAAAATGAACAGAGTCTCAGAGACCTGTGAGATAATATCAAACATACCAATTACATGGGTAATGAATGAGAGCCCCATAAGCAGAGAGAGGGGGAAAAAAAGCAAAAAGAATATTTGAAGAAATAAAGACCAATAGCTTCTTAAATTTGATGAAAAATTTTAATCTGAACATCTGAAGATCTCAAAATACACAAAGCAGGATAAACTGAAAGAGATCCATGCTTGTACCTCTCAAATTGTCAAGAAACAAAGAATCTTGAAATCAGCAAGAGGGAAAAGGTCCATCACAAACAAGAGATGTCTCATCAAAAGAGTGGTGGCCAGAATGCAGTGGCGAGGAAATGTTCAGAGTGCTGTTACTCAAGCAACACTGTCTGTTAAAAGTGAAGAAGAAACTAAAATACTTTCAAGTGAATAAAAATGGAGAATCCATCATTAGCAGACAAACACAAGAAATACAGCCCTTCAAGGTGAAATGGAAGAAATCACTGGAGAGTAACTAGAATCCACACGAAGAAATGGAGGGCGCCCAAGAAGTAACTGCATAGTGAGTCTAAAGGCAGTAACAATGTATTTTTGTTCCTAATGCTTCCCATCTATCTGATTTAAAAGACACCTGGATAAAACAGTAATCCCAAAACTGTGTTGATCCAAATGCAATGTACAAAGGGTAATCCTTATGATGATAAGGGTATAAAGCAAGGGGGAGGGATGAGAACAAAGTTTCTGTATGCTGTTCAAAGAAAGCTCATGTCAAGCCAAATTATAATAGATTGTTTTAAATTAAAAGGTTAATTGTAATCCCCTGAATAACAATTTAGAAAACAACTGAAGACAATATAGTAAAAGAAACAAGAGATTAAAATGGTACATAGAAAAATATCTCATTGACACAAGGAAAGCAATAATAGAGAAATATCTAACTGCATGTTTTCCAGCCACATTGGGATGAATTTAGAAGTAAATACCCAAATGAAATTTTGAAAATACATGAAAGGAAGTGAAAGTGAAGTCGCTCAGTCGTGTCCAACTCTTTGCGGGATGGACTGTAGCCCACCATGTTCCTCCATCCATGGAATTTTCCAGGCAAGAGTACTGGAGTGGGTTGCCATTTCCTTCTCCAGAAGATCTTCCCGACCCAGGGATCGAACCTGGGTCTCCCACATTGTAGGCAGACACTTTACCGTCTGAGCCACCAGGGAAAATACATATATAGGAGAAAATTAACCAACATTCATGCCTCTGAGGGGAGAGCTGAGAACCCAGAGGGCAGAGTCATGATTCCACAGAGCTGTCCTGAACTCCAGAGGATTATTCCCAACTTTGAAATCTCATGAAGTTTGCCCAGTTGGATCTCTAAATTGTGTGGGGCCAGTGACTTGAATTTCTTTCCATTTTCTCCTTCATTGAACCAGAATGTCTAATTATTATCCTATGCCCACTCCAACATTGTATTTTGGGGGCAGAAAACTTTCTTTTTTCATTTCACAGGTTCACAGATAGAGAGGAATTGTGTCACAGAATGGATTGCACCTAGAACCTTACCTACAGTGAATTTTGATAAATGATGAGATTTGGGACTTCTGTCCTTCCCTGGTGGCTCAGATGGTAAAGAATCTGCCTGCAATGCAGGAGACTCAGGTTGGATCCTTGGATCAGGAAAATCCCCTGGAGAAGGGAATGGGGACCCACTCCAGCATCCTTGCCTGGAGAATCCCATGGACAGAGAAGCCTGACAGGCTACAGTCCATGGGGTCACAAAGAGTCGCACATGACCGAGCAACTAACACTTTCTTTCACACTTTCACTTTCAAGATGATATTTAGATGAGATTTTTGATCTTGTGTTGATCCTGTAATGGGTTGAAACTTTCAGGAGCTTGGGGTAAAGTGAATGCATTTTGCATTTGGGGTGCATGTGACTCTTCCAAGGCAGAGTGGAGGACTGTGGTAGATGCACTAATAGCCTCACAAAGTTTTCCACGCCCTAATCCCTATAACTTGTGACTGTGTTACCTACCATGGCAAAAGAGACTATATATTAAGGATATGGTATATGCTATACTGGCATTTCCTAGTAAGCTAAATCTCTGAAATGTATAGCATCTGAATCTCAATGTTGTAGGCCTTAGAGAGTATTTTTGCTAATAAATCCCTAGTTTCTACACATTAACTTTTATGTTTTAAACTAACTTCTATCATTTCTTTGCGGCTGGATGCTTGCTCTGAAACACAGCTAACAATAAACTGCGGTGTTTGGGGAGACATGTCCTGTGGCATTGGATCTGCTGATTCAATCATCAGGGAATTATAGCTGAAAATTAGTCTTTTTTTTTTTTTGCCTGTAACTTTTAAATGTTTAAATATTTCTAGATATTTTGACAGATAACTACATATCAGCATACATAAGAACAGTCCATGTAGTAGTTCTCAAATTTTCATAAAAGTCACGGAGGCAGCAGAGCTTGTTAAAATACAGATCTGCAGGCTTCCCAACAGATATTCTGGTCCAGCAGCTTAGGGACAAGGACCATGAATCTGTATTTTAAAAGGTACCCTGACCATGGTTTGAAAATCACCAGTGAAGTGCGTACTGATCCTAGGTGATATTTCTCTTTCACTGGAGATGATTGTTAGGAGGTAGGACTGGGCGTTCCCAGCACCAGGGTGGTTCACATTAGGATGACGTAAGCTCTTTCTTACAGTCTTATAGGAGCCTGGCTACAGCTCTGCTGCTTTCCACATGTGCTGAAGCCCAGGAAAATCACTGAGACCTCTCTTTGTATTCACCAGTCCTGCAGTAACATTTTATATCATCAGTCTTTTGGACTCTTGAAGCTACTAAGCAAGGTGAGCTTCCTAGAGACATGCAGCAAAGCTACCCTCTGATGGTGAGGCTGGTTTAGGTCAGAGTTTTATGCCAGAATGCTTAAGGACACAGCAAGAGACCCGACAGCTGGCGAGAGAACTCTCCTGGACTCCTTTGAGGAACTTCAACTTCGCAGGCTATAAACATCACTAAAAGCCACTCAGGAGACCAACAGGGACCAGCCGCAAGCAAAACTGTGAAGTGTCAGAAGAGAGGTCGGGTTTCCCTCTCCGGGTCCACCCCTTATCCTGTGCTCTCCTGGGACCAGGAATGGGCAGCACAGTACTGGGGTTACTTTGAAGCCTCCTCCAATGACACTAAGGACGCAACACCTTCCCCCGAGCTCCGTGTCACACCAGTGATGAGGCTCTCCCCTGCTGAACATCTGTCAGATATTTTTCCACGACAGTGATGAAGTTTAAATGCCTTTGGCCTGTCTGACAGACCCCACAGAATCTGCTTCACAGATTGCCAAGTGGTGTCTGACTCTTTGTGACCCCGCGGACTGCAGCATGCCAGCCTTCCCTGTCTTTCCCCATCTCACAGAGTTTGCTCAAATATCTGTCCATTGAGTCAGTGATGCTATCTAACCATCTCATCCTCTGCCATCCCCTTCTCTTTCTCCTTCAGTCACTTCAGTCATGTTTGACTCTTTGTGATCCTATGGACTGTAGCCCACCAGGCTCCTCTGCCCATAGAATTCTCCAGGCAAGAATACTGGAGTGGGTTGCCATGCCCTCCTCCAGGGAATCCTTCCTACCCAGAGATCAAACCCATGTCTCCAGCATCTCCTGCATTGCAGGCGAATTCTTTACCACTGAGCCACCAGGGAAGCCCACACCTTGCTGATCTTTATTTGTCCTACCATCAACCCAAAATCCAATGTACAGCTCACCGACAGTCTTCTTTGCTCCATACTGACCTCTCTGGGGGTATGGCAAATACCAACTTCTCCTGCAAGCCCAGTTTCCCTCTGCACTGAGTAGAGTGTGCACTGAACATCCTCAGGAATGAGGATGAGTCATTCACTCACTCGGCAATGTGCACGATATCCCCTGGAAATGGGGGCACTGTGCTTGCACTGATTTAGGAGTCTCTCTTCAGGAGGCTCCAGCTCCCTGTGAGCTATTTTCTCTCCCTTCCTGTTACACTAAACCATAGCCCTCATCTTATTGGTCCATCTTCTTCCCTCATCTGTGAGTCTCCTGAGTATAAGTACGATGCATGACTTTGTCATAGAGTAAGGGCTCAATAAACATTTGACAGATGGATGGATGAAAGAATAGGCCCATGGTTGGATGAAGCAATCAATCAATCATCAGGTTTCTAAACCAGCATTTCGTACGCTGAGAGCTGAGCCCTCAAGACATTTGAAATTGGTGAAAATATAGTACAAGAGACTAATAACAAACCTGAAGAAGACTTGTGTTATCCTGTATAACATCATGCCCGAAGGACACTTTCAGTTCAGTTCACTTTGGTTGCTCAGTCATGTCCGACTCTTTGTGACCCCATGAATCATATTGGATTAAGGCTCCACCCTTTTTTAATTTAATGACCTGCCTCTTGAGAAACCTATATGCAGGTCAGGAAGCAACAGTTCGAACTGGACATGGAACAACAGACTGGTTCCAAATAGGAAAAGGAGTACGTCAAGGCTATCTATTGTCACCTTGTTTATTTAACTTATATGCAGAGTACATCATAAGAAATGCTGGGCTGGAAGAAGCACAAGCTGGAATCAAGATTGCTGGGAGAAATATCAATAAGCTCAGATATGCAGATGACACCACCCTTATGGTAGAAAGTGAAGAGGAACTAAAAGCCTCTTGATGAAAGTGAAAGAGGAGAGTGAAAAAGTTGGTTTAAGCTCAACATTCAGAAAATGAAGATCATGGCATCTGGCCCCATCACTTCATGGAAAATAGATGGGGAAACAGTGGAAACAGTGTCAGACTTTATTTTGGGGGGCTCCAAAATCACTGGAGATGGTGGTTGCAGCCATGAAATTAAAAGACGCTTACTCCTTGGAAGGAAAGTTATGACCAACCTAGATAGCATATTAAAAAGCAGAGATATTACTTTACTAACCAAGGTCCATCTAGTCAAGGTTATGGTTTTTCCAGTGGTCATGTATGGATGTGAGAGTTCGGCTATGAAGAAAGCTGAGCGCCAAAGAATTGATGCTTTTGAACGGTGATGTTGGAGAAGACTCTTGAGAGTCCCTTGGACTGCAAGGAGATCCAACCAGTCCATCCTAAAGGAGATCAATCCTGGGAGTTTATTGGAAGGACTGATGTTAAAGCTGAAACTCCAATACTTTGGCCACCTCATTCGAAGAGTTGACTCATTGGAAAAGACCCTGATGCTGGGAGGGGTTGAGGGCAGGAGGAGAAGGGGATGACAGAGGATGAGATGGCTGGATGGCATCACTGACTCGATGGACGTGAGTTTGAGTGAACTCCAGGAGTTGGTGATGGACAAGGAGGCCTGGTGTGCTGTGATTCATGGGGTCGCAAAGAGTCGGACACGACTGAGTGACTGAACTGAACTGATTGGAAGGGCTGTCAAGATGGCAGACAGCAGTCCTAAGGACTGCTCCAGGTTTCTGGCTTATCACAAGTTTAGCACTTTGCTAAAGGCACTCTGAAAATTCCACCTCTAGGAATTCCCTGAGGGCAGCATGCCTAGAAGGCATCTCCTTTCTGAACAAAGACTTGTAGGTTGTTCTGCCCCACCCCACCCTCTGCATTCTTTGAAAAGGTGGTAACTTAGACACAGCTCTCAGAAAGTGTTACTGATAAAAGAATTTAATTTTTTAGAAATGTCTGCATCTTGCAGACCCTCTATCTTCCATTTGACTTTAAAACATGCCAGAATATGTTCTGAAACACTGTATGTGAAAATAGATGATTTAAAAACAGCATAGCAATGTTCAAGGCAAAAGGAGCTAATTAATAAGCAGCCTTCCTTTCTCCTTTTCTGTCTTTTCTTCCCACTGAGCAGCTCTAAATACTTGATGTGGAGTTGGGATTTTATTTTTATTTTTTAAATTATAGCCTATGCATCGTGCAGACCTCTCCCTGAGACATACTGGCCTGGTACATAAACAGCTGTGTGCTCCAGGGGCCGTATATATTTTATTCTGGATGGAACCCATGATAAGAAACTGAATTTAGAAAGCATTTTGTAGGCAACTAAAGTCAGCTACTGAATAAAATACAAAGAAAGGCCTTTAAAATGTGTTCTTATTCATTAGAATTTAATGCATCAAAAGTTATTTTATGTCAAAAGTGAGAAGGACAAGAGTAAAAGAATAGGCTTCACAAAACGAAATCCCCTAAGGACATTTATATTTTTCCTCCAGAATAAAGTAAATGCTAAGAGATAAATAATTTCACATGAAGTAAATGTACTGCATGTTCAAAGAATAAACGCAGTGTGTTCCACTCTTGCTCTACCCAACCCACTGCAGTGTATGTTTAGCCTCCTCTTGGAAATAGAGGCCTACAAACTTTTATGTGGTGGAGGGAAATTGAACTTTAACTGATTGGAATTGCTGCTTCATTATTCACTTTACCCTGTGGTCCCCTAAGAAAGAACACAGAGCCACATAAATGTCTAAGTAAATGTTACCTTTCCTAGACTTTAACTCCAGAGATCACAGCTTTCCACACTGCCCAGCATCCTGGGTCTAAATGGAATTAAAACATGAAGGTTAAGAGGAAGTTAATCAATAGAGTATAATCCATTATGAAAATATCTGCATGCTGCTTGTTTGTAAGGAAAAGGAGAGTGAGAAAGGGGAACCTTTTCCTCGGCTGCTCAAATGAAACCCATGGAACAGCAGCACCAGCATCACCAGGGAGTTTGTTAGAAATGCAGGATCCTAGGTCCCACCAGCTACTGACTCAGAATCGGCTACCGACAAGATCCCCAGGGAGAGCTTGCTTGCTCAGGTGCTAAGTTATGTCCGGCTCTCTGTGACTCCATGGACTGTAGCCCACCAGGCTCCTCTGTCCATAGGATTCTCCAGGCCAGAATACTGGAGTGGGTTGCCAGGCCCTTCTCCAGGGGATCTTCCTGGTATCCAACCCATCTCCTTGCATCTCTTTCATTTTTGCAGGCAGGTTCTTTACCACTGAGCCACTTGGGAAACCCAGGGAGAGTTTATGCATGTTGAATTTGAGAAACGCTGATAGAGGACACAGTCTCTTCCTTAGAGAAGCTAGGTGCTCATTGGGACTGCGAGGTATATAAGGTTGAAGTTAGAGGAGGACACAAGATCTTAAAAGAGTGGGAAGGACCTTAAAAGGCTTTGAGATTCAGAGGAAAGGGAGATCACAGTCAAGCATAAGACATGGCAAAGGTCTACTGAGGTGACGCTTAAGGAAGGGAAGGTGATACAGCAAACCAGAGGTGAAGGGAGAGGTCATGGAAAGGGAAAATCAAGCTGGCTTTATCCATGGGGCACAACAGAAGCAGAGACACAGGGGACCCATGAACCTGATCAGAGAGCTGCCCACCTGACAGAAGGGAGCCCTCACTCTCTCGTTCACATTTCAGGGTCCCCGTGACGTTGTCAATATGTCGGGGTTGCACAGAGCTTCTCTCAATACACTTAGAATCATGTAAATGAAGAGCGCATGTTAAGCACTGAATTGCCTCTCCCAAAACTCATATGGTGACACCCTAGCTCCAGTGTGATGGTATTGAGACACTGAAAGTGAAAGTGTTATTCGCTCAGTCCTGTCCGTCTCTTTGTGACTCTATGGACCGTAGCCCACCAGGCTCCTTTTGTCCATCGAATTCTCTAAGCAAGAATTCTGAAGTGGGTTGCCAATGCCCTCCTCCAGAGGATTTTCCCAAACCCATGTCTCTTAGGTCTCCTGCATTTTAAATCATGTTCTTTACCACTACTGTCCCTTGGGTTAAGGTTAAAGGAGGATGTAAGGGTGGGACCCTAGGACTTCCCTAGTGGTCCAGTAGTTAAGATTCCATGCTTCCAATGCTAGGAGCACAGGTTTGATCCATGGTCAGCAAACAAAGTTCCCACATGCCCTGTGGCATGGCCAAAAATTCAATCAATTTAAAGAGTTCACTTCAGTTCAGTTGCTCAGTCGTGTCCGACTCTTTGTGACCCCATGAGTTGCAGCACGCCAGGCCTCCCTGTCCATCACCAATACCGGGAGTTCACTCAGACTCACGTCCATCGAGTCTGTGATGCCATCCAGCCATCTCATTTTCTGTCATCCCCTTTTCCTCCTACCCTCAATCCCTCCCAGCATCAGTCTTTTCCAGTGTGTCAACTCTTTGCATCAGGTGGCCAAAGTACTGGAGTTTCAGCTTTAGCATCATTCCTTCCAAAGAATACCCAGGACTGATCTCCTTTAGAATGGACTGGTTTGGATCTCCTTGCAGTCCAAGGGATTCTCAAGAGTCTTCTCCAACACCACAGCTCAAAAGCATCAATTCTTTGGCGCTCAGCTTTCTTCACAGTCCAACTCTCACATCCATACATGACTACTGGAAAAACCATACTAGATGGACTTTTGTTGGCAAAGTAATATCTCTGCTTTTGAATATGCTATCTAGGTTGGTCATAACTTTTCTTCCAAGGAGTAAGCGTCTTTTAATTTCATGGCTGCAGTCACCATCTGCAGTGATTTTGGAGCCCCAAAAATAAAGTCTGACACTGTTTCCACTGTTTCCCCATCTATTTCCCATGAAGTGATGGGACCAGATGCCATGATCTTCATTTTCTGAATGTTGAGCTTTAAACCAACTTTTTCACTCTCCTCTTTCACTTTCATCAAGAGGCTTTTTAGTTCCTCTTCACTTTCTGCCATAAGGGTGGTGTCATCTGCATATCTGAGGTTATTGATATTTCTCCTGGTAATCTTGATTCCAGCTTGTGCTTCTTCCAACCCAGCATTTCTTATGATGTACTCTGCATATGAGTTAAATAAGCAAGGTGACAATCAACAGCCTTGACATACTCCTTTTCCTATTTGGAACCAGTCTGTTGTTCCATGTCCAGTTCTAACTGTTGCTTCCTGACCTGCATATAGGTTTCTCAAGAGGCAGGTTATTAAATTTAAAAAGGGTGGAGCCTTAATCCAATATGACTTCTGTCCTTATAGGATCAGAGAGAGACACCAGGGATGTGTGAACACAGAGAAAAGACCATGTGAGGACATAGTGAGAAGGTACCCAACTGGAAACCAAAGAGAGCGAGTGGCTTTAGTGGAAACCGACCCTACTGACACTTTGCTCTTGATCTTGGATGTTGTAGCCTCTGGAGTTGTGAGAAAACACATTTGTGGGATTTTGTTACGGCAGCCCTAGGCAAGCAATACAGTGATCTTATAACGTTGGACAGCAATATGGATGCCTAAGTCAAGTCTGAACTTGAGCCTTTAATTTAGGAATAATGTTTGGTGCTAAAAATCTAAGTAAAATGGATTGAAGAAAGATTGGAGATAGGTAAAAAAGAAATTACCCACACATGGTTGAGCATTGCTGTAACTGGCAAGATGGGAAAGGAATCAAGGCAGGGATCCAGGAGTTGTTGCAGAGGAAGGCGGCTTAGAAGGACTGAATTTTAGAGATAAATAGGATGTCACCTTAGAGATCATGTCAGTCAACCTCTGCATTTCACTGACAGGGGTTCTGCCACTCAGGGAGGTGAACAGCAAGGCTGGCATCACAGGCTTGTCACAGGAAGCCACGCAGGGTGCCGTGCTTTGATGGAGCCCACATTTGGTTTAATGCTCTTCTGCTGCCACCTAAAATTCTTCATAATTTTTGAACCAAGAAGCCCTGAGTCTGCCTCTCACACTGGACCTCAGGAATCATAAACTGTCCCTGATCAATCATGTGATGGCCATCACACCCAAAGTGTTGGTTAGGAGACCTCTACCCTGCCCGGTCTGACTTCTAGTCCATGCTGACCCTGCCTTCATATGGGCCTCAGAGGCTGTTTGAGCAGAGCAGGAAGAGGGGAGGGGGAGGAAGGGAGCGGGGGAGGAGAGGAAGGGAAAGAAGGGGGAGGGGAAGGGAGGGGGAGGGGAGGACAGAGGAGGGGGGAGGAGCCATAAAGAACCACCTCCATTAAGCTAAAAAACCTGAAGGAATTATAGGCAACAAATCAAAAATAAGTTAACCTAAGCATGGAGGCTCATTGCTCGTTTTGAAGGAAGGGTAATAAGTTCTGTAGAATTTGAGGGGGAATCGTTTAATTTGGTTTTTTAAATTTTATGCTGCCTTGGGTGTTGGTTCACTTGGCTATTCTGTTTTCTGTTTTTGATTTGCTTTGAGAGTAAAAACTGGTCCTTTCGGTAAAACAATTCAACAAGAAGAAGCAAATTTGGATTGGGGATCAGGAGATATTGTAAATACATATCTGTATTGATACCCAGAATAGTGGGTGAGTGGTAAAAAAAAAAAAGAAGGAAGCCCTATAAATGGGTGAAATCTCTCAGGAAAGAACTTGAAGAAGAGAAAAAGGCAGTGATATTAGTGCTAAGAAATTAATGGTATAAGGGGCCAGAAAGGAGTCAGAAAAGGAAAAGGGACAAGAAAATAAGCAGACTAAGAATTGAGAAGAAAATCAATGTAAAGTAATATGAAATTCAAGGGTAGAGAGTTTAAGAAGGATTGGTCAATAGTTGCCAATAGCAAAGAAAGAGAGGAATGAGAAAAATATTAGAATTGGCAACTAGGAGGTTATTGGTAAACTCGACTGCATATTCAATATTATCAGAAAGGTTAGACTAAATTGCATAGGATTAAGGTCAGAATTTGATAGTTCAAACAAAAGCTAAAATAGCTTCTTTGGACTGGCTGAAGTAAAATGGAAGAGTCAAATGAAAAAAAAATTCTATTAATAAATAAAGGCCAGTGTATATTTGAAGAAGGAGAAGAAACAAGCAGTGGAAAAAGAGAGATTACAATATTAGAAGGAAAATGAATAAGAGTGTTAGGGCTCAGAAGAGATAGTGAGTGATGGACTCAGGCCACAGATAGAGCGGTCAGCTTCGAAAAGGAGAAATATTTGTCCTTCCTGTCTGATAAAAGAAGAAAATCAGAAAAGATAAATATATAAAGAGTCATTCTGAAGGGTAATGGGGAAGTTCTCTCTTGCCTAAAAGTTATCATCTGAGTAAAATGAAAATGAAAGCCACTTGCTGAAATGTATTTTTATAATCTACAGTTTAATAGTTTTCTACAAATATTAGGGCTGGATGGGCCGTCTATCAGAGACAGGTTATGAAAATGGAATTTTTAATCATCCCACATAAACTCCTTTCCTAGAGACAATGTTATGCAGCATACTTGCCAAGGCAGAATAAACAAACTGCTTATTCAGCAGTATGAAATATAGCATCTTTTGAATATTTCATAGCAAGGCTTCAGGTATAAAATTTCAGGAGTTGAAATCTGTAGAGTAATAAGAAATTGAAAAAAAAATCATCAGCAAAAATATTGTAGAGGGAGGCCAACGCGACTGAACTGACCAAATTATGGAAGGAGAATAGAATAGTTTATTATGAGCCCCAGAGTTAGAGGCTCCAAGAACAACCACAACCACACACACACACACACACACACACACACACACACTCACAACTTGAAGTTTCTATTTCTACATAAAGTACCTAGTAAAGAGTGTTTATTTTGAGAAACACAAATAATCTAATGTGACTTCAAATGGATCACTTGCTGTTCTTATTGGATACTAATAAATTCAATATATCCTATTAGAGATGGGCTTTAGGTATGGAAGTTAAAAGTGTTTTCCTAAGAATTTCTCATCCATTTATTTATTCATCTACAAAGTTTACTCTTTGAAGCGAAAAAAAGACACCTGTCTAGGAACTTTCTCTGACTTCTGCGCTGAAAGTCTGTGGATTCACACAGCATCAAACCCGAAGCAAAACCTATTGCCAGAATCTAGAGGAATTTCCAATGACAATAAGACAAATGGGGCTGGGTTAAGAAAACTGGTCAGTGACCTACGTTTCATCACATGAAGAAAGACAAAATGTTTGCCCCTCATGCTGCTGACCCTCAGATGCCCAGGTCCTTGTTTTTGTATTAACCACATGCTGTCCTCCAGAGGGAGTTCTGTTCTGTCCCACTTGGCCGTGTTTTGCCCCATTTTCCAGCTCAGCTCCTCACTTGCAAGAAAGTGTGGATCTGATGTGTGTCACTAGGATTTCAGGACAACAAGGTGTGAGGACTCAGGGATTTTAATAGAAGAAGTGTAGATCTTGAAACAGTTTTCCTAAGCAGATCTTCTTTGGGTTCTTTCTCCTCTTGGTAAATCACTCCACAGTATTCCCTGCTTTCTCTCAGGTCTCTATCATGTGAAGCGTTAGTTGCTCAATCATGTCTGACTCTTTGTGACCCCAAGGACTGTAGCCCACCAAGATCCTCTGTCCATGGGATTCTCCAGGCAAGAATACTGGAGTGGGTTGACATTTCCTCCTCTAAGGATCTTCCCAACCCAGGGATCAAACCCAGGTCTCCTGCATTGCAGGCAGATTCTTTACCATCTGAGCCACCAGAGAACCCACCGTGTCAAGGGACTCCCTAAAAGATCAGGGACACCCTGGGTGGAGATCAGGAGAGAGAAGACACAGAGTGAGCACTGAAACCAGCTTTTGTATGTAGCCTTTACGTCTCAGCCATGCACTTATTTCTGAGAAAACTTGCAGCTTTCTTTCCTCACTTCCCATATAGTCTCTCTGTAATTCCTCTTAACTCCTATTAAATTTAATTATAAGGTTGCTAAGTCGCTTCAGTAGTGTCCGACTCTGTGTGACCCCATGGACAGCAGCCCACCAGGCTCCTCCAGCCACAGGATTCTCCAGGCAAGAATACTGGAGTGGGGTGCCATTTCCTTGTAATTATAAGGCTACAAGATTACATATAAAATGTATTTAAGCTAAGTTTTAGGAAATAGATATATTTTCTCATTTAAAGGGAATATCACACAAAACTTAACAACTTAACCACTTGTTCTCTCCTTTCTGATATCAAAGTATGACAAATATATCATTTGCCATTAGTCAGAGAGAATGATACCACTCTAGTGGTGGAAAGCAAAGAGAAGCTAGATGGCATCTTCATGAGGGTAAAAGAGGAAAGTGAAAAAGCTAGCTCAAAACTCAACATTCAAAAAAGAAGATCATGGGATCTAGTACCATAACTTCATGGCAACTAGATGGGGAAAAATTGGAAACACTGACAGATTTTATTTTCTTGGGCTTCAAAATCACTGTCGATAGTGCCCACAGCCATGAAATTAAAAGATGCTTGCTTCTTGGAAGGAAAGTTATGATAAACCTAGACAGCATATTAAAAAGCAGAGACATCACTTTGCCAACAAAGTTCCGTATAGTCAAAGCTGTGTTTTTCCCAGTAGTCATGTACAGATGTGAGAGTTGGACCATAAAAGAGACTGAGCACTGAAGAACGGATGCTTTCAAATTGTGATGCTGGAGTAGACTCTTGAGAGGCCCTCGGACAGCAAGGAGATCAAACCAACCAATCCTAAAAGAAATCAGTCCTGAATATTCATTGGAAGGACTGATGCTGAAGCTGAAATTCCAATATTTTGGCCACTTGAGGAGAAGAGCCTACTCTTTGGAAAAGACCCTGATGCTGGGAAAGACTGAAGACAGGAGGAGAAAGGAGAGATTGAGGATGACATCATTGGAGAGCATCACTGACTCAATGGACATGAGTTTGAGCAAAATCTGGGAGATAGTGAAGGACAGGGAAGCTACAGTTCATGGGGTCACAAAGAGACAAGACTTAATGACTGATCCTTATCTTTCTACATTTTTTAATATGTAGAAAATATGATGTTTTATTATATGTTCAGATGTGATATGCTTATAAATATTTTCTTTTATTTGACTATGGAAGTTCATCAGCATATATTTGAGTAGATCCTCAACCAATGCAATTAATTACAAATGAGGTTCAGCAATGTCATTCCAGGTGCATTATTGTAAGAAATTTCTTTTCACTTGGTGCCTAGACATTTTCTCCCACAAATTAGCCCCACTCCAACAAGGTTGGAGATGGTCTTAGGAGAATATGGCGTTGACCTTGGGCTCAAATATCAGGTAGAGGTGGGTTTGAGGCTTGCTGGTGCCATTTACTAGTTGTGTCATCTTGGAGAAGTGAACTGTCTGTTCTAATTCTCTAATGTGTCAAATGAGCCTAAGAATAATTCCTTTCTCATTATGTGGGTATAAAAATTAAATAGAATAATGAGTTTTTAGCCAGTATCTGTCACAGACTTGGTTCTTGGCAAGTGTTGACTTTGATTTGTTGGCTCCTCTTTAGAAGTATTTATGGTGCAGACTCATTCACAAACCTCAGTTCAAAGGGGAGCCATACTTGTCATGATATCCACAAAGACTACAGCCCTCGTGAAAAAGGAGAAGCAAGACTTCACAGGGAAGACAGGCAAATTCCAGAGGGTGTAGAGAAATGGCATGGATTTGAGCTGGATGAGAATCCATGCCAAGGGGGAAATTTCAATGTCCTTCAAATTGCAATAGCAGTTGTTCTTTTTAAGGTCAGATTTCCATTAGAAAAATACCATTTTCCTGCACTGCTGACTTCTTTGATGCTGTGCACAATGCTATAACCAGAAATTAAAATATTGATTTTTGGTACACTTTATCTTCAGGAGACTATTATTTTTCCTATTCAAAAGCTTTAATTGCGATCAACATGTATCAATAAAAGAGTAGCTGTTTATCAACTGTATGGTGTGAACTTTTAGATTTCTGTACTTTTGAGGCTTCCTTCCAACCCAGTCACGAGTATCTATGTCCTTCAGCTACTCTGAGATAAAACAGAGTAAGTAGAGGTCATAGAGGGGAGTAAATTATGAGTTATTATGGGTTAGGTTATTTAGATCTTAAAGTATATGAACGGGGAAAGTGGCAGAGGAATAAAGAACTAGGAGGAACTCTGTGAGAAGAATATCCAATATGGTGTGGGTTTGCCTAGATTTCTTCTGTCCAGATTTTAGAGAAATGCAGGAATATAAAAGAACCTAAAAGCCCCTAAAAATGGGGGAGATCATGATGTAAACAAAGAAGGATGAGCTAAGGAGGTTTTCTTGAAACTAAATGACGATTAGGGATAAAGTTGTTGCTGTTATTGTTGTTTAGTCGCTAAGCAGTGTCCAACTCTTTTCCCATCCCATAGACTATAGCCTACCAGACTCCTCTATCTGTGAGATTTTCCAGGTGAGAATACTGCAGTGGGTTTAATATCCCTCAAATTTAATTGCATACAGTGCAGAATTATGTTATGGCAAGATTAAACTGCACAACCCAAATTGATGCTGCTGTTCACTACTGATTGGTACCACCTAGTGAAGCCTGTCTATTTCACCAGATGTCAATAGAGATCGTTCTTGGCTCTGCAGTTGGCTGTTTCCAAGAACACTGGCAGCAATTCCAGGAGTTTCCTAGGAGGGTGATACTTTCTTAACTGCCCGATTCAGCAAAATTAAACTGAAATAATCCTGAAAACAAGGTACCATTTCTTCTTCCATGCTTCCCAAGAAACCCGGTGTTTCTTTGTTGGCCTTGTCTTTCTGTCATCCCAAGAAGATAATATCTTTAACTGCTCCTGATTGGCAATTTGCTTATTCTGAAGAAGAGTTGATTGTTATATGAAAATTCACATTATTATTGAGCATATTATTGTAAGATTTACAGTGTTTATATTCAAATTAAAGGCATTAAATAGAAAGATCAGTCTATGGAATACTGAATTAGTGATGTTGAATAAGTTCCGAAACTCTCCTAGATTTGAAACAGAGGCAAAAAACAAAAAAACCAGACCAAGGAAAGAAAAGGTAATTGAAAAATTAATACACAAAATTGGATAGGGTCAAAGTTAAATTTTAGAATTGGAGTTGTTTCTGAGGAGTACAGAATAATTAGAATAGAAGAGAAATTCAAAAATATAATTAAAATATTTTTCATTAGCCCTATAAGCATATTTACACATTGATTGAAAAAATTCACTCTACTCAGGATAGAATCACTGAATCCAAATCCTGGAGGCAAACTGAAAAAAACGTTTGATTAGAAGAAAAAAGTGGAAGAATATTCCACTGAATATCCTATTCAGCCATTAGATAAAATTCAGAAGGGCTACACATTATATATAAATGATCTAAAATTAAGCATAATATTCAATCATCTCTGCAATACTACATTTTAGGGGAAGAATAATTATAGTTCATCAAAAGAAAAATATGTAGACTCAAGAATGCTATGCCCAGTCAAAGTTTTGATTTTGTGTATGTGCTCATATGTGAAAGCAATGGAAATATATTTTACATACATATGGCTCATAAAATATACCACTCATTTGTCCCTCTAGGAAAAAAGACACCTAAAAACATTTTCCAGCTGACCAAGATTCAGCATAGAAAAATGGGGAATATGCCTTAAGATATTTTAAAACCTATATAACATAAAGCTGTAATCATCAAAATAGGACAGGAATAAGGAGAGTAATATATTGATGCTGAAATGAATAATAAAGTAGAAATTATAATGCAACCTATAAATACATTATTCTGAAACAATTGAAAAAACTAAACTAAAATATTAGAAAATTTATTTATAATAAAAAGCCTAGAAGACATTTAGAGACACAACTATCTTGCTCAAAAGAAAATGGGACAAATAACACAAGGAGAAAAATTAGTAGATTTTGTTATGAAAAATTAAAAACCTTCGTGTCTCAAACTGTAACACCAGGAGCTGGCTTCCAGAAGTAAGTACCTCTTTTAGTTCATCTGGTTTTGACTTTTGCTTAAACGGAATGATGCAGCCATTTTTCTCCTACCCGGGGCCTCTTTAACGTTGTCGATGAGATTATCAGTGGTTGTGGACCATTGTAGTCACTTCTGCTCATTGCTGTGTCACATGTTGGGGGCACCGGAAGGAGGTAGGAAGAGAGTCTTTGGATACCAGGGAACGGCCTATACTGATGAGGATATGTTCACGTTGTGAAACTGCAGTATGCTGTACACTTATAATTTGTGTACTTTTTTGTACACATGATACAAAAGGAAACTTTGAAAAGTGCTCTTTGAAATCAAGTTTAAGCTATAATAAAGTAAAATTAGCAATCAGAAACCAGAAATGATGAGTAAGAAAAACACCTCCTATGTCTGGAGATGCCCTAAGAAATCTGCCAATCCCTGACGGCCTAGAGTTTGGATTTGAAAAGGTCACATTAGCGTAAGGGCAAGAGACAAAGCCTGGGGGCCAAGTTGAGTATGATGTCGGGGCTAGAACCTGTATTAATCGCACTTCTGCGAAGTTCAGTGGCTGAACCAGGGGGAAAGACCAACCTTAGAAGTAGCCTTGCCAGTTTCACCCTTAGCTCAGGATAGAGGAAAAAGAAAGAATGCATGTCCCCAAGAATTCCTAACTATAAGCTGTGTCCAGGGATAGAAGTCATACTACCTTTGTGGCCTGAAAAATCAAAATCAAAAAATTGATCTTCAAGTGGTGTCCATGTACCAGACAAAGTAAATGTAAATCATTTCTAGTGCCCCACCCATTAAATTCAACTTTCAAAATGTTCTACAGATAAGTTCCTCCTACTGCTACTGCTGCTGCTAAGTCGCTTCAGTCGTGTCCGACTCTGTGCGACCCCACAGACTGCAACCCACCAGGCTCCCCCGTCCCTGGGATTCTCCAGGCAAGAACACTGGAGTGGCTTGCCATTTCCTTCTCCAGTGCATGAAAGTGAAAAGTGAAAGTGAAGTCGCTCAGTCATGTCCAACCCTCAGAGACCCCATGAACTGCAGCCTTTCAGGCTCCTCCATCCATGGGATTTTCCAGGCAAGAGTATTAGGGACCATCATCTCAAAACCAAAAAGATAAATAAACAAAGAAACAAAGGATCATGATATAAAATCAAGAGAAAAACATCCTACAGAATCAGATCCACACAGAGAGATGAAATTGGAATTACCAGAAACAAACATGAGAAGATTAACACATTTGGAGAAATAAAAGAGGGGCTTGACAGTGAAGGAAGAAGAAGCCACCAAACTTGACTAGAAAGACATTATAAAGAAACAAAGAGAATGTCTAAGAATACAAAAAAATGATTATTGAAATTAGAAACTCAATGAATAAATTAAATGGCACTTTAATTTCAGATGATAGGAGAATTGATGACTTAGATGAAGAATATCTAGAATGGAGCACAGAGTCAAAGCGCTGAGAACAGCTGATGCAACCTGAGTAGAATAAAAAAAAAATCAAAGACTATTCTTTCCATGAGGAAAAAGTAAAATAATGAAAAGAGAAAATTCAAGGAGATATAAGTGGTCAAGTGTATTCCAAGATAGGTAAAAGACTGCAACCCTCAAATTCAGAAACCTCAAAGAAACACAAACAAAATGATTAAAAGGAAAACCTCCTCTAGAAATATTTTCATGAAACAACATAATTTCAGAGACAGAGAAATATACTTAAACTGTTACTCAATGCAAAAGCCTTACAGTTACCTTGAGATACTATTGCTCATATATCAGAGTAGCAAAACCTGAATGTTTGACACGATACTCTGTTGGAGAGGCTGACCTCAGATATTGCTGGTAAGGATGCAAAATAACATGAACCTGTGGAAAGGAATTTGGCCACAGCAAACAAAATCTTACACGCGCATGTTCCTTGATCCAGCAACCCTTCTTTAAGAGGCAGCCCTCAAAGATACATTTATAAACATGTTAAAGGTTTTACACAAAGCTATTTATTTAAAAATTAATTAACACAAAAAAGAATTCAAATATCTACTCACAGAAAGCCAGTTAAATTCCACCATACACACAATGGAATGTGGCACAGCTGTCTAACAAATTGAGCAGCATCTCTGTGTGACTGTAGAGTGGTATCTTGGATTTCTATTTTTTTTTAAAGTGTTGAAAATGAGTTTAGTTTGTTATTTATCTAAGAATGTAAGAGGGATTCTTAAAAATAAATTGAAAGCCATATAAATGAACAGAAGAAAGATAGTGATTTCTCCAAAACTTTCTTGTTTTGGAGATTTGACCTTGTACCCAAGTATATGTTTTAAACAGAACACAAAAATTTGATTTAAGAGCAGTTCTGAAAAATTGAAAGTATCATTTGTAGACAGTATGATTTCCCATGAAAAGCCTCTAAATAACCCCCATAATAGGATTAATAAGAAAACTGAGTAAGTTTGCTAGAAGCAAGATCAATAGACAGAAGCAACAGAAAAGGACATCTAAAAGTGACAAAAGTTATAGTAGCAGCAAAATAATATCAGTCACCAGGCTCCTCTGTCCATGGGATTCTCCAGGCAAGAATACTGGAGTGGGTTGCCATGGTATCCTCCAGGGGCTCTTCCCCACCCAGGGACGGAACCCACATCGCCTGTGTCTCCTGCACTGGCAGTCAGGTTCTTCACCGCTAGCACCACCTGCTGCTGCTGCTGCTGCTAAGTCGTTTCAGTCGTGTCCGACTCTGTGCGACCCCATAGACGGCAGCCCACCAGGCTTCCCCATCCCTGGGATTCTCCAGGCAAAAACACTGGAGTGGGTTGCCTTTGCCTTCTCCAATGCATGAAAGTGAAAAGTGAAAGTGAAGTCGCTCTGTCATGTCCGACTCTTAGCGACCCCATGGACTGCAGCCCACCAGGCTCCTCTGTCCATGGGATTTTCCAGGCAAGAGTACTGGAGTGGGGTACCATTGCCTTCTCCGAGCACCACCTAGGAAGCCCCAATTTATTTCTGTATTTTTGGAAAGGAATATAAATTGGGACAATTAGTTTGAAAAGCAATTGATAAAACCAAATAAAACTGTGCTTGAGCACCTATGAAGCTCCATAAATTCCATGTTTGTTATATCCCTAGAAAAATCACTGATATTTCTGACCAGATGAAAAATCCTGGGATAGCATGTATTCACATCATTGTTTATAAGAATATAACAATGTTAAATATTACAAATATGTGTCAATGAAATAACATAAAATAATGAAAGTGAATGAACTATGGCTTCATACATTAGCATGGTTTAATCTCAAAAAAAAGTGCATTATTAAATAAACAGCAAACCACAGTCCAGCACACACTCACAGTATTATTGCTTGCATATAAAGTGCAAATGCAAAAGTAAAAAATACTATGGTCAGTATGCAAATATTTCTAAAATATAAACAGCAAAGGAAAAACTCATACAAATTTCGAGTTAATGGTTACCTTTGAAGTGGGGAGAGGGGAAAGTGATGAGAAAGAAATATAAACAGGGCCCAAATGAATGAGTGACTTTCTGTTTCTTAAGGTTGAGTTTAGGAATCATGGGCATTCATTGAGTTACTTTTCTTTAAACTGTACATATGTTATACGCAGTTTTAAGTAAAATATACATAATAAAAACATTTGTAATGTATCAATGTATAACAAAGTTGTAATATCTTTACCATATTGAACCATAAAAATAACTAAGGAAAACTCTAAACTGCCCTTAGAAAAGGTGAAAATAATTCATTTTTATCACTCTTCTAAAATGCAAATTTAAAAATAATAATAATAATAAAAATAAATTAAATGTGAATTAAAACAAATAATGAGGTAGCACTTTTCATCTGTGAAATTGAAGTGCTTGCTTTCTTTTTAATGAAACTGCCTATGGTTGGCTAGGGGGATTGTGCAATCGTTCCCTCGCTATTTATGAGAACATAAATTGGTACAAACTTTCTAAAACTAATATATTTCTGGGGTTATATTCATTTACTTCTAAGATTGTATTTACATGTATAAGAATATTTATTACAGTATTATATTTATTACAGTATTATTTACAAGCATAAATTATTGAAAACAATGCAAAAGTCCAAAAATATGAGGAGGATTAAATAAATTATGATATTGCAATGTGATGGAATAACGGATAACATGTAAAAGTCATAAATTTGTAGAATAAAGCAATGGCAAGTTCTACTGAAACATTAAATCAGAAAAGTCAGATTCCAAACTATTTTGCAACAATATATAACTGAAAAACAATTATTCAATACTTAAATGTGGATGATGAAAGGAAATATCTATCATAATAGGCTGCTTAGTCAATAAGTCATGTCTGACTCTTTGCGACCCATGGACTGTAACCCACCAGGCTCCTATGTCCATGGGATTCTCCAGGCAGGAATACTGGAGTGGGTTGCCATGCCCTCCTCCAGGGTATTTTCCCAACTCAGGGATCAAACTTGCATCTTGAGCCAAGCGGGGTTTAGCTGTGCTTGGTCACTTCAGTCGTATCCGACTGTTTGAGACTCTATGGACTGTATCCCACCAGGCTCCTCTGTCCATGGGATTTTCCAAGCAAGAATATTGGAGTAGGTTGCCATTTTTTCCTCCAGGGGATCTTCCTGAGCCAGGGATCAAATCCGCGTCTCTTATGTCTCCTGACTTGTCAGGCAGTTTCTTTACCACTGCATCTCCTGGAAAGCCCTTTTCTGAAAGAGTGTTATTTTTTTTGATCAGGAAAATTAAATTTACTGAGTTATAAAGGTTTATGAGTAATTCTGATGTTCACAGGGCTTTTAAAAATGCGGTGATGGCTGTGAATATGTATCAGACTATCTTTAAGGATAAAACTGGTTGAGAACATTCACAGTTCCAGGGAAGACACACCACGTGCCACAAGAGCCACATGCAGAAATCTTGGGAAAACAGAGACCTCTTAGATGGTTGAGGAGGCTGAAGATGTATTGAGAAGATTCTGCTTTGTAGACATTTAAGCATATAGCACATAGAGCTGGGAAAACATATCCTTTAACACATTCTGAGCTGCGTATGTGCCCACCTGTGTGTGTGCATGTGTTTGTCTTTTTACTCAAATAGAAAATGAAATTTCTTGGAAAAACTAAATGATATTAGAAAATGTCCTTTCCATTATTTATGGGCCTTTTCCTATACATCTAGATCACTTGGGAAACTGATAACAAAACAAAGCTTTTACCTTGGGGGAAAAACTGTCTTCTACTTCGACAACAATAGACATTGCTACTTAAAGTTAAAAATATTATATGCAATATTTTTGCACATTATCTATAAAAATGATATAATAATTAAATGCCCTAATCAATCTTAGTGGCTCTGACAAATCTAACGTATTTTTACTATTTATCCTATGGGGGAGAAAAAATAACTCTGAGGTAACAAATACCCTTAGTTAAAAATGGAATCATCCTCTTGTAACTGGTTAAAAAGGGGTAATGCTTATTTTTATGAATAGGATAATAAATAAATAGAAGGCAGGCCCACACTAATGTTCGCTACACAATGCTGATGATCATATACATCAGTTTCTTGGTTATCTGCTGTAAGGTTCGTTCACAGCCAATTTTTATCCCTTTAACATTTATGTCTACTGTGTTGAACATGTTATGCTAGGTCTGAGGGTGGGGAAGGAGTCTGGGTCAGATGTTTTAAGTCTGGGGGTGGGGAAGGTCAGTTTCTCAGAAGAAAATTCATATGCAAATGATGTATTAAGAAAATGCTCCCAGAAAAATAAAACAATAGTGAAATGTCTGTATGGTCAAAGTTATCCTTTTTCCGATAGCCATGGATGGATGTGAGAGTTGGCTGAGGGCCCAATAATTGATGCTTTTGAATTGTGGTGCTAGAGAAGACTCTTGAGGGTCCCTTGGACTGCAAGGAGATCAAACAAGTCAATAAAGGAAATCAACACTGACTATTCATTGAAAGGACTGATGCTGAAGCTGAAGTTCCAACTTTTTGGCCACCTAATGTGAAGAACTGACTCATTGGAAAATACTCCGATGCTGGGAAAGACTGAAGGCAGACGGAGAAAGGGGCAGCAGAGGATGAAATGGTTCAAGAGCATCACCAACTCAATGGACATGAATTTGAGCAAACTCTGGGAGATACTGGAGGACAGGGAAGCCTGGAATGCTCTAGACCATGGGGTAGCAAAGAGTTGGACAAGACTTAGCTACTGAACAACAACAAGTGAGAGGTTGAGGGGACAGGAATAGGGAGGAGCAAGCAGACACACATCTCCAGGAGTCTCAGAGCAGGTAGATGCAGCCTGACTCTTCAAAAACAGGACTCTGGAAGGTAAAGAGTCACCCCAATCTGAAGCAAGAGTATTGTCAGTTACCCTCAAAGGACTTAAACTCCCTGGCACTTCTCCTTGCCTTCTTCCTTGGGGCAAAGCTTGTGTAGTAACTCTGCTGCTGCTAAGTCGCTTCAGTTGTGTCTGACTCTGTGCGACCCCATAGACGGCAGCCCACCAGGCTCCCCTGGCCCTGGGATTCTCTAGGCAAGAACACTGGAGTGGGTTGCCATTTCCTTCTCCAATGCATGAAAGTGAAAAGTGAAAGTGAAGTCGCTCAGTCGTGTCCAACTCTTAGCAACCCCATGGACTGCAGCCTACCAGGCCCCTCCATCCATGGGATTTTCCAGGCAAGAGTACTGGAGTGGGGTGCCATTGCCTTCTCCGCAGTAACTCTAGGCAACTGCAAATAAGAAAGAAGAAGAGCATTCACAGGGGCTTGTTGGAAGCAAATGGGAATTAGTCCAGGGATCTGGGTGGGAGTCCAGCAGTGTCCAGTTCAGAAAGCATGAGGCAGAGGAGAGGGGGGAAACTGTTCAGACACACTTTCATCCTCAGATTAATCACACTCAGTGGTGATGGTGAGAGTAAGAAGGCAGGCACTTAGAGATAATCACATTTCTAAGATTCGATCTTAGAGATGATCTCTGAAATGAGATTTCGAATCTCTGAGATGATCATCTCATTTGGAGATGACCCGAACTGGGGCAGAAGACCAAGGTTCTGCCTCTGGAGCTTCAGTTCCAACTCTGAGCCTCCCTGAATGAAAGGTGTCTCCTCTTCAGTCCAACAAGAACCAAAAGGATACATACCTTCTTTATGGGTTAGTTTTGACCATCACTGAAGATGATGTTTGTGTAAGTACTTTACAAGCTGTAAAAGTCTATATACACAAATAATTTTAATTATGACACAAGGTGGCATAGAATTCCCTGGCAGTCCGGTGGTTAGGACTCAGTGCTCTCACTGTGGGGGGGGTCTGATCCCTGGTTTGGGAACTAGAATTTCACAGGCTGTGGGGTACCATCAGAAAAAAATAAAAAGATGGAGTAGGAATGTCACACAATATATGTCATAAAAACCCAGATGAGGGACACTGAGGGCAGAATGTGAGTTGATTCCTACAGGGTGAAAGCCTTTTTAAGAACAAATTTGGGGCAGAAGAGAGAATTACAAAGAGAACATAACCAGAAAGACTGGGATGCAGGACCTGTTGCTCTGATTTTCCTTCAGACATCACCATGTGCTTCCTCAGCCCTCTGCCTGTAACATGACGATTGCTCTGCTCCAAAAATTTGTGCTTTTGGTAGATACAATAACTATTAATACATCTTCAGTTATGGTCTACCCACATTTCCCTTCCAGCTAAGAACTGAAAATAGAAACCAGTTTCCAGGTCAATTAAGAGATTACATCTAACATGCTAACTCCTCATTGTCCCTTTGTTTACAGTGAAATCTTGTTCCTTGTGATTTTGGACCTCACATCATCTAAACACATTAAATACTTAACTATAAAACTTGTGTACAAATATTTGTACCCTTAAATATGAAATATGATGATGCCTCTCAAATTAAGGTAACTTGCATTTCGGGTAACCACAAATCTTTTAAAATCAATTTTTAAAAATATATTGTGTATAAAACACATGTATTATTCAGCTTCATGAGGAATTTATGATCCCATATGACAGGTACTACAGAAATGTAATGAATATTGTACATAAAATTTTTCAATTACAAAGTTATTTAATTATGGTAATAACTGATACTTGAATATCTGAATGATGAACATTTGAATAGCACCTTACAAAAGACCTTTCTAATTATTTAATTCTCAGTACAACCCTAAAGGGAGTTATTAACATGGGGAAACTGAAGTTTAAGGCATTCAAGTAAGTGCCAAAGGTTGGACAGCTAATACTTGCCTAAATCAGAACATAAGCCAAATCATCAGACCGCCAACCTGGGCTTCTTAGATCATGTCATATTCTGCCATTTATAGAAATTACTTTAAAATATATATTCATCTTTCAGCAGCTTTATTAATAGTTCATAACCTAAAATGTGGAAGGCAAAGATCAGAGCAAAGTATGGGAAGCAGTAATTCTCCTTGTCCCCTTCTATGTTGGAGAGCGATTGCTTTATTTTATGACATCCTTCATCTTTAGTCATCTGTTTCAATATTCTTCATTAGATTCGTCATCTATTTCAGACCTAGGCCTGCTCAGCTTTGTCATCAACTGCTCAGATATACCTTATCTCAGAGCATGACTAGAGAGTATCATCTATTTGCTCATTGCCAATTTGTCTAGAATTTATAAGAACTGAGGGGTGGGGGTCTCATAACTCTTCTTACGAGCTTCAGCTCCAGCTCTGCCAAGTAGTAGCATCTTGACTCTGGATGAAAGATAAATATCTCCCGTTACTGTCCGTCTTCAAATACATGCAAATTCCAAGGCAAGGAAGGAGGTGAATGAGAAAATTCAATTTCTGACCATGATTGATTATGAATCACCTCCTTTATGACAGTATTGGTTGTTTTGTCTACATTATCTCATCTTAATCCTCAAAATAATCCCATGGTTTAAGTTTATTAGCTTCATCTTACAGATGAGAGCAGTAGTAACAGCATTCTGAGCCAAGTCCTATCCAACACCCATGTTCAATATCTGTTCTTTAGATTCTAAACTTGACTTTAAATTTAGAGTTGAAATTGAACATTTATTCCCTCCTCTATTCTCTGATAAAGATTAAGTATCATTGGTAAATTATGCCAGCACTAAAACTGTAATACAGAATACTCACTCTTGAAGATAAATACATCTGAAGAAAATAAGTAGTCATCTTAAAGAACTAGAATGAATACAAGACCTGTAAAACTTAATTTAGCATGATAAATATACTAACATATTTAACAAGGTTTCAATCGAAAAAGGAAGTATCTGTGATGCAAGTCTAGAAAAGTGTTTTCAGCCTGTCTGAGAGAAAATAAACCAAATCATCAGACCCCCAACCTGGGCTTCTTAGATCGTGTCATATTCTGCCATTTATAGAAATTGTTTTAAAATATATATTCATCTTCCAGCAGCTTTATTAATAGATCATAATCTAAAATGTGGAAGGCAAAGATCAGAGCAAAGTATGGGAAGCGGTAATTCTCCTTGTCCCCATCCAAGAAAGGGGGTTCTTGGCCAAAACACACACCTAGCAAAATGCTAACCTCCCTGGTGATAATATTCCTACTGTGAAACCCTGTGTCAACCTGTCTTAACCTTGCGCTGTTAAACATTTAAATTACCTAATTCTTTGTCCTGATTTCTTGTTCACTAAGCTAAATTTGTTTCAATTTGGTCTCTTAAGTAGATGTGCCTACCCAAAGAGAATGTGCTGGTCATTCCAATGCAAGTGTTCAACTCCCATGACAGGTGTACTTCAAGTTCACAAGCTGGCATTCCCACTTGACTATCAGTTTTATGAGCTTTGTTACTATGGGTCTTATCTTGAAAGGCATATGCCTCTCAAGATGTCGATAAAATCAGGTTTGTAAATCTCTTAGAGTGAGGATGAGACTATAGCCTGGGGTTGAATTCACCAGAATTGTCTATTAAAATAGCCTTCTGGCAAAACTCTAGAATTTTATCTGTTAATATAACTAAGCTATAGTGTCCAGATATTTGGTCAAATCTAGGTTGAAGAAGTGAAGTGAAGTGAAATTGCTTAGTCGTGTCCTACTGCATGACCCCATGGACTATAGCCCACCAGCCTCCTCCATCCATGAGATTCTCCAGGCAAGAATACTGGAGTGGGTTGCATTTCCTTCTCCAGGGGATCTTCCTGACCCAGGGATCGCAGCCGGGTCTCCTGCATGGTAGGCAGACGCTTTACCATCTGAGCTACCAGGGAAGCCCTTGACATTGCTAAGAAGGTATTTGTTGTAATGTAATTACCATTTAAAGCAGTAGACTAAGTAAAGGGGGTTGCCCTTGATAATGTGAGTGGGCTCATCCAATCAGCTAAAGACTTTAAGAGCAAAGATCAGAGCTTCCTGAAGAAGGAAGTTGGATTCTAGACTCCAACATCAACTCTTACCTGACTTTCCAGCCTTTCAGCTGCCCTTGGAGAAGGAAATGGCAGCCCACTTTTCTGTTCTTGCCTGGAAAATCCCATGAACAGAGGAGCCTGGCAGACTACAGTTCATGGGGTCACAAAGAGTGGGACGCAACTGAGCGACTCTAAAATATGCCCTACGTATTTTAGAATTGCCAGCCCCCATAACCACATGAGCCAGTTCCCTAAAATCTTTTTTTCCCTATTGATTAATTGATATACAGAAGTAGAGGTAGCTATAGAAACTGATTCTGTTTCCCTGGGGAGCCCTAACTAATTACCACTACTCTCAGTCTCCCACAGCGGTCCTCTACCTTCGCCACTGAAAATGACTATGAAACTGAAAATGGCTCTGTCATGCCTGAGTCTTTATGACCCCATGGACTGTGTAGTCCATGGAATTCTCCAGGCCAGAATACTAGAGTGGATAGCCGTTCCCTTCTCCACGGGATCTTCCCAACCTAGGGATCGATCCAAGGTCTCCCACAATGAAGGCAGATTCTTTACCAGCTGAGCCACCAGGGAAGCCCAAGAATACTGGAGTGGGTAGCCTATCCCTTCTCCAGGGGATCTTCCTGACCCAGGAATTGAACTGGGGTCTCCTGCCTTGCAGACAGGTTCTTAACCAGCTGAGCTACCAGGGATGTCTAAACAGGCTTGTCTTTCTGTTAGTGGCTTCACTGAATCATAGAATTTAGGGCCAAACACACTTTCCACTCAGACAGAGTGGCTTTCCTTCAGTCAAATGTGGATATAATTCATGTTTCTGGATTCTCAGTCTGATACCCTTATGATGATGTTCTTGTTCTTCAGTTACTCCAGCCATATAATTTTTGTTATTCTTCAAACTGCTAATTCTTAGCTCTGTGTTTACAGTAGTTTTAATGTTAACTTGCAGTTTGGGGTCTTGCTGTCAGTGGCCTTTGACGGGGTTTGAACATGAAATCTTCTAATCTCGGCCTTAGGCAGAAATGTCCCGCTGGGGTATTTTTACTGAATAGTGCATCTTACCTTTAAAAGAAATATAGGCATTTTAAATTTTTTCTTAGATGCCTTCAGGGATGCTTCAGGAAAAAAGCTAATGCTAAGCCACTGGTAACGCTCTTCAATAATTCTACATTTAGTGTGGAATCCTTATAAAAGTCCATTAATTTTTGCATTTTCAATCAATGGAGATTGCTAGTTAATCTGCTAATTGGATTGAATGGGAAAAAAATTTTGAAAGCTTTCTTCGAGTATTATAGTATTATGTAATGAGTTCCAATAGGGTTAGGATTTTCTCCAATCTTTGTTGACAGATGAATAGTTTCACCTCCTTAATTAAACTGCTATCTTTTCTAACTTTCTACATTAAACCAAATCAAACGTATCTTCATCTTCCTGCATATTCCCTGAAATGGTTATGAGATTGCCACATCCATGTGGAGTCCCGAATTATAGAACCTTGAGTGCAACTCATAAGTCAAAACTGGTCTTTGGAAGAACTTAATCAGTAACATCTTTCTTTGAAAAAGAATAGAAAAGAGAAATAGTGACCCTTGCCTAGAACCAGGACTTCACACTCATGTGCCAAGTCCACGTCTGAATCCCAAATGTTCATTTTAGAAACAAAAACATCCGGCAAGTCAAATAAGCCCACTGTGGCCTGGGAGTAATTTCAGTGGTTTCTGGAGAACTTTTTGGCCTTTCCCTCAATTCTCATCAAATGCTTATCTACCAAGAAAAGTAGATTTGGTTTGAAACCTGATAATACTTATAAGAAATTTAAGCATTAATTCCTTCGTTCATTTACTCATCAGTCTATGTGCTTTCAGTTCAGTTCAGTCGCTCAGTCGTGTCTGACTCTTTGCAACCCCATGAACCACAGCACGCCAGGCTTCCCTGTCCATCACCAACTCCTGGAGTCCACCCAAACCCATGTCCATTGAGTCAGTGCTGTCATCCAACCACCTCATCCTCTGTCATCCCCTTCTCTTCCTGACCTCAATCCTTCCCAGCATCAGGGTCTTTTCAAAGAAGTCAGCTCTTCACATCAGGTGACCAAAGTATTGGAGTTTCAGCTTCAACATCAGTCCTTCCAATGAACACCCAGGACTCATCTCCTTTAGGATGAACTGGTTGGATCTCCTTGCAGTCCAAGGGACTCTCAAGAGTCTTCTCCAACACCACAGTTCAAAAGCATCAATTCTTCGGTGCTCAGATTTCTTCATAGTCCAACTCTCACATCCATACATGACCACTGGAAAAGCCATAGCCTTGACTAGATGGACCTTTGTTGGCAAAGTAATGTCTCTGCTTTTTAACCTGCTGTCTAGGTTGGTCATAACTTTCCTTCCAAGGAGCAAGCGTCTTTTAATTTCATGGCTGTAATCACCATCTGCAGTGATTTTGGATCCCAGAAAAATAAAGTCAGCCACTGTTTCCACTGTTTCCCCATTTATTTGCCATGAAGGGATGGGACTGGATGCCATGATCTTAGTTTTCTGAATGTTGAGCTTTAAGCCAACTTTTTCACTCTTCTCTTTTTCAGATGGTAAAGCGTCTGCCTACAATGCTGGAGACCTGGGTTCAATCCCTGGCTCAGGAAGATCTCCTGGAGAAGGAAATGGCAACCCACTCCAGTGTTCTTGCCTGGAAAATCCCATGGAAGGAGCCTGGTTACAGTCTACAGACTACAGCCTATGGGGTCTCAAAGAGTCAAACACAACTGAGCAATTTCACTTTCACTTTCATCAAGAGGCTCTTTAGTTCTTCTTCACTTTCTGCCATAAGGGTGGTGTCATCTGCATATCTGAGGTTTTTGATATTTCTCCTGGCAATCTTGATTCCAGTTTGTGCTTCCTCCAGCCCAGCATTTCTCATGATATACTCTGCATATAAGTTAAATAAGCGGGGTGACAATATATAGCCTTGATGTACTCCTTTTCCTGTGTGGAACCAGTCTGCTGTTCCATGTCCAGTTCTAACTGTTGCTTCCTGACTTGCATACAGGTTTCTTAAGAGGCGGGTCAGGTGGTCTGGTATTCCCATCTCTTTCAGAATTTTCCACAGTTTATTGTGATCCACACAGTCAAAGGCTTTGGTTTAGTCAATAAAGCAGAAATAGATGTTTTCTGGAACTCTCTTGCTTTTTTGATGATCCAGCAGATGTGCTTTAGACAAAACTAACCTCATGGAGCTAGCAATATATCTGATGATGTTGGTGACATTCTGTCTGAGAGACACAAAGGATATCTTGCCAGTCACAAACAGACATTTTCATGTGAATAAAGATAAAATTTCTAAAGCAGCAGAGGAAATTTGAATAGAAAATCAAGCATTCATTAACAGAGAGTATAGTCCCCAGACTGTGTTCAGTGATGTCCTCCCTAAACTCAATTCTCAATGAAGAATAGACACTCTCTTGAAAACTACCACCCTGTGCTCAGTATATATTTAGGAGCTATTAATCATGTGTTCAATTATTTTGGTATAACACTTAGCATGTATTGATGCATACAAAGTATAACATAACTCTATTGGTCCCTCAAGAAAGCTAGCAACCAGAATCTTAGCACAGACCCTGTTCCTATAAGGAAGGACAAAAGATGGATTAGATGAATTCCCCAAAGCCGTCTCTGAGACATCATATGATACAAAACAGTACAATCACAGAATTCTCTAGTTGTTTTCTCAGATTTAGCTGGCGCTAAATCTCTTACAGTTTTTAGGAGTGTTAACTGGAATTCACAATTTCCTATATGTCTCCTCCATCACGGCAAACTTGAGAGTTTTAGAGGTCAAGCCTTACCAGTACAATCGGGGCTCATTAGAGCTGTATGAAAAATGTTGGCTCGCACAACAATCTTCACTCAGGTCTAATTCTAATATACATGTTTAACAGCTGTTGAATCCAGACCGTTTGAGCCTCTTTTTCCCAATACAGGGAAAATCAGCTTCTTGCCATGCAAATTCAAGTTGGTGGTGGTATTACAAAGAAGGAATAGGTAGAGGCCTTTACCAGGAAAATTGAAACGTTCATTTAGAAACAAACAAACAAATAAAACCTTCCTGGATATGCTGCCATAAGTGACTCTTCTTATCCCTATAAGGTGTGGAGACCTGGAAGACAGACCTCATGCCCTTAGGTGATCCCAACTGAATTTTAAGATTTGAGAGCCAGTAGGGAAGAGTAGGAAATAGCATTGTATATACTAAGAAGTCAAATTAAAACATTATTTGGAAAATGAAAATAATGTATCTCTTTAAAAAATTTCTAAGGGGCACCTGGCAGAAGACCACATCTCAAACTCAAATAGTGATGCTGTTGAAATCATTTAATATTATGGACCCAGCTAGCGTGTTTTCAGTACCACATAGGTAAGAGCAGTATCTTACCAGTATTCTGTAAAAAAAATAGTCCATTTCTGTATTAACTGCTATAAGAAATCCCGCCCACACTCTACTTTATTGTGTCTTGGTGTTAGAAGGGAATGAAATACCAATATGTATACCATTTCAAGGGCTTTGCTGGTGACTCAGACAGTAACAAATCCTGCAATGCATGAGACCTGGGTTCTACCCCTGGGTCAGGAAGATCCTCTGGAAAAGGGAATAGCTACCAACTCCAATATTCTTGCCTCGAGAATCCCATGGGCAGAGGAGCCTGGAAGGCTACGGTCCATAGGATCACAAACAGTCAGTATGACTGAGCAACTTTCATTTTCATACCATTTCAAGTCATGTAAAGCTCTCATTTTATCTGTATCAAGGTGGATAAATACTAGTGAAGCATCTTTCTTTTTCATTTGTATGTTCTATGGTGTGTAAGAGCCTTATTCTGAGTATAAATGGATAGAATTTTCCTTTATACCTTGCAGTCTTTTAATCCTGTCTCTAGGAAGAACATATTCTCCTGGATGAAAAGGGAGTTTGTCATCTTTTACATTATTTATCTGGAAATAATTTAACTGTGGAATTTCTGATGAGGCCATCACAATATTTTTGCTTATGACTGTGCAGAGTTATATAAAAAATAATGACATGATGCCAGTTTTCAATCCAATATTATTGCAAAAACTCCCTCAAAAGCTTTTGGAAATAACCTTTTTCCAGGCTATTCTTTCGTGAAAAGAGAGTTCATCAAAAAAGGTAGAGAATTTTAACTAACTAATATTTATCCCAGTGGTACAAATCTTAGTGACAAGTTGTCCCAGAAAACTTTTAAGTGTAAGTCATGAAAACAATGATTCCAGTGAAGCTGGGTGCAGAGTTTCCACACTGCAGGCAGATAAATTGCTGTCACTAGGACAATAGGAAAGGTCTCTGGGGCAGGACAATCTTACTATGCCCTTGGAGATCACTAGAATGTTAACAAGATCACTATTGTCCTTTTCTCAGTGAATGTTCTGGTCTTTTGTGTGTAGGGGCCAGAAAATTTCATGACATTTTGTGAAGGTTGCAGAGTGTGTGTGTGTGTGTGTGTGTGTGTGTGTGTGTGTGTGTGTGTTCATTCATTGCTGATTTTTGTTAGGTGACTAGAGTGATCGGTAGATGCTATTGACATATGTTGAAATTGAGGAGAGCCATATCACAAAGAATGAATTTTACTGAATGTAAATTTTAAAATAAATAAATTTTCAAATCAAGAGCATCAGTTTGATATTTGAATAACAATAGTTGTTCTCTTTCTCTGAATCTGACTGTGGTTGCTGGTATACACCCAGCTTCTCTTCATCAGTGTCTATTTACTGAGCTTTTATTAGGCAATGACGCTTTCTCCTCCATTCTTTTTCTTTGTCTCCTTGCTCTCTGTAACTGCTTATGCAATTTTTGTTTGTTTGTTTGTTTGTTTTGCTTAAAATATCTTCCTCATCCCATTGCCTGCTCTAGACTGATGTTCACCTTCTCACTCATTGGGTGTTATCTGCATTATGGAGTTTCCCAAACACTTCTTTGGAGAAAAAAAATCTATTTCACAAACATGACCATGGCATTTGTTAAGGTAGGGAAATTAAATTATGCAAATCTTTTGATGATGGAGGCACCTGCAGTTCTTTGGAATTTTGCTTTTGGTTTAACAATTTTGTTTCAAGTTTTCCAAGATCAGCAATGGGTTCATTCCAATCTTGTATTTCATTCTGTCTGTTGCCTGATATAGAATAAGCAGGAGGCCAAAATGCAACATAAAACTACAACTATGGGAAGCTTTTTAGAAAGGGTAGAGCTTTCTTTACTGATTATGGACTTTGAGAAGCAAGTGGCACTAAGAAGCTATTTCATACATTACACTACATTAGGTATGATGTGGATTTCCATACCATAAGAAATATGAATTTTTAGCCCTCTGGGAACTGGTAATCTAAAAAATACTGATAAACTGGCAAATATTTCCCATAAATATTCATAAAATGACTTTCTAAAGGACTCTTTGATAGAATATTAAAACTTTTGAGTATTTTTTTAAAAGAAAGGCTGATTTGAATGTATATGGGAGAGGGGGTGTGAGTGTGTATGTGTGTGTGTGTGTGAATGAGCTTGATTTATTGGGCATCAGAATATTCTTCATTTCATAGTCAGTTGTGCTGCAGTTACTTGACTACTTTCAGTTTTGTAATTTTGTAGGTATGTTACAGTGGAATAATGTTGCATCAAAAAGAATATCAATAAAGCCTGAGTCAACTGTGTAAAATATAGGGATTTTACTTTAAATTGGAAGAAAGGAGCATGAAACCAAGTTTGTGTAATTCCTTTGAATGACAGCAGCTCAGGTACTTCCTATGCATCTGAGAGACAGTTCAATATGTCATATCAAGACTATCAAAATTTTGTTCCCTCTTCCCCAAATATCTCCACTAAGCCACCTCATTTTCTGTAGGAGCTGAGTACTTTAGTCTGGAATTTGGCTTTGAGATTTGATGCCCAAGGCCATTATGGTCCACACAAAAGTCAATCTCTAGCCAAACAGAGCCATTGCTACTATATTATAAATGTCGATATTACTGCCATGGGTTGGCGATGGTGTTCCTCATTTTAGTTACTGCTATTGCTCCAAACACTCAGACCAGCAAGCTTCAGATGAGGAGACAGATATCAACTGTCCTTCTAGATACGCATGAGGTATACCAGGTCTCTAATTAGGCTTTGGTCATATGGAGTCAAATATATGCTGGCAAGTATGTCTTTTCATCCCTCTCCTAATTTAGACATAGCAACAGTTCTTTAGTCATCTTACTTGAAAAGATCTCATCTTGTTTCACTCTGTATTTCCTTCTCAATTGGCTTATTTAGCTCTCTTCTTTCCCATGCTGCTGCTGCTGCTAAGTCACTTCAGTCAGGTCCGACTCTGTGTGACCCCATAGACAGCAGCCGACCAGGCTCCGCTGTCCCTGGGATTCTCCAGGCAAGAACACTGGAGTGGGTTGCCATTACCTTCTCTAAAGCATGAAAGTGAAAAGTGAAAGTGAAGTCGCTCAGTTGTGTCCGAGTCTTAGCGACCCCATGGACTGCAGCCTACCAGGCTCCTCCGTCCATGGTATTTTTCCAGGCAAGAGTACTGGAGTGGGGTGCCATTGCCTTCTCCTTTCTTTCCCATAGTCATAGTTAAAACTGTAATTTCCTAATAGATAGCATATACAACAACAATAACATATTTAGGAATAAATAGAAAAAAAGACAAACAAGGACTTCATAGGGAAAGTTATGAAACTCTCTTGAAAGTCATACAGTACAAAATAGAAAGAAACATATAGGAAGCATTGATTGTAAAATTCTCCCAACATTAACCTATAAATTAAATGAATTCCAATCAAAACTCTAATATTTGTCATAAAAATTCATTCAATTCAGTTCAGTTCAGTCGCTCATTCGTGTCTGACTCTTTGCAACCCCATGAATCACAGCACACCAGGCTTCCCTGTCCATCACCAACTCCCAGAGTTCACTCAGACTCCCATCTATCAAGTCAGTGATGCCATCCAGCCATCTCATCCTCTGTCGTCCCCTTCTCCTCCTGCCCTCAATCCCTCCCAGCATCAGAGTCTTTTCCAATGAGTCAACTCTTCGCATGAGGTGGCCAAAGTACTGGAGTTTCACCTTTAGCATCATTCCCTCCAAAGAAATCCCAGGGCTGATCTCTTTCAGAATGGACTGGTTGGATCTCCTTACAGTCCAAGGGACTCTCAAGAGTCTTCTCCAACACCACAGTTCAAAAGCATCAATTCTTTGGCGCTCAGCCTTCTTCACAGTCCAACTCTCACATCCATAAATGACCACTGGAAAAACCATAGCCTTGACTAGATGGACCTTTGTTGGCAAAGTAATGTCTCTGTTTTTCACTATGCTGTCTAGGTTGGTCATAACTTTTCTTCCAAGGAGTAAGCGTCTTTTAATTTCATGGCTGCAGTCACCATCTGCAGTGATTTGGGAGCCCAAAAACATAAAGTCTGACACTGTTTCCACTGTTTCCCCATCTATTTCCCATGAAGTGATGGGACCAGATGCCATGATCTTCATTTTCTGAATGTTGAGCTTTAAGCCAACTTTTTCACTCTCCACTTCACTTTCATCAAGAGGCTTTTAGTTCCTCTTCACTTTCTGCCATAAGGGTGGTGTCATCTGCATATCTGAGGTTATTGATATTTCTCCTGGTAATCTTGATTCCAGCTTGTGCTTCTTCCAGCCCAGCGTTTCTCATGATGTACTCTGCATAGAAGTTAAATAAGCAGGGTAACAATTATAGCCTTGACATACTCCTTTTCCTATTTGGAACCAGTCTGTTGTTCCATGTCCAGTTCTAACTGTTGCTTCCTGACCTGCATATAGGTTTCTCAAGAGGCAGGTCAGGTGGTCTGGTATTCCCATCTCTAGAAGAATTTTCCACAGTGTATTATGATCCACACAGTCGAGGGCTTTGGCATAGTCAATAAAGCAGAAATAGATATTTTTCTGGAACTCTCTTGCTTTTTCTGTGATCCAGCGGATGTTGGCAATTTGATCTCTGGTTCCTCTGCCTTTTCTAAAACCAGCTTGAACATCTGGAAGTTCACAGTTCATGTATTGCTGAAGCCTGGCTTGGAGAATTTTGAGCATTACTTTACTAGCATGTGAGATGAGTGCAATTGTTTTCTTTGGCATTGCCTTTCTTTGAGATTGGAATGAAAACTGACCTTTTCCAGTCCTGTGACCACTGCTGAGTTTTCCACATTTGCTAGCATATTGAGTGTAGCACTTTCACAGCATCATCTTTCAGGATTTGAATAATCCTAAAATTTATACCCCCAAAAAAAAAAAAGGTGATGAATATCCAGGACAATTTTCAAGAACAAAGAAAGAGGATTTTCCATACTATATGTCAAAACCTACTATAAAAATATAGTAATTAAAACAGGGAGAAATTGGTACAAAGACAGACTCTGCACTCAAATACAAGCACAAAGATGTACAAATATTGGTACAGAAAACAGCATAGAAACCAATCCACATATAAATGACATCTTTCATATGTGACAGAGAAGGCATACCTCAGTGGAGACAGACACATTCAGTAAATGTCAGTGAAGAAATTTTTCATACAGAAAAGGACAAAATCTCTGCCTCACACCATATACTAAATTTTAGCTCAGAAGGATTAAAGCCTAAGTTTCCCTTGTATTTTTAATAAGCACACCCTTTAATAATAGATACTTTTAATAAAAAGTAATACTATGAAACATTCAGCATAGTTTGCTGGCATTAAAGTAGGAAATGATTTTTTAATTAAGACACAAAAATCATATCTAATGAAGAAAATTTCATTAAATAGGACTTCACTGAAAGTAAAACCTTGACATTGTATCAGATACCAGTGGGAAGTCATTTATGAGAAAAGATATTTGTAACCAATATAACTTGTAAAGCATTTGAATATAGAGGATAAAAGAATACCTACAAATCAATAAGAAAAATGCAAAGATCCTACAGGAAAATTAACAAAGGATATTAACAAGCAACCTACAGAGCTAGAAATCTGGATAGAAATTAAAACTACATTATCACAATTTAAAGTGACAACATCAAATGCTGGTGAGAGTGTAAGACAGTGGGAGTTGCTAGTGGAAGTGTAAACTGATAAAACTTTCTTGAAGAAAATTTAGCAATATTGGTGTAGCTTCATTTAGAAATATCTTATTATCAAGCAGTGTTATTTCTAAATAGCTATCTTAGAGTGAATATCTGCAAAAGAAAACAGGCAAAAGGATTGTTATTGTCACACCGTTTGTAAAACCAAATTTAGAAACAAACAGTCTTGTAGTAAAACATTCAATGGCTTACTTATACAACTAAGCACCATTTGGAAACTTAGATGAACAAACTAGATACATGAATATCAACACCTATGATAAACGTAAAATAGTAAGTGAAAAAACTATGTACAATAATGTTTAGTATATGAGAAAAGTTTGGAAGTTTTAGCGTAAAAATCACTACATATTGATTTTTGATACATAAAATTATTAAAAATACATAAAATGATACACATCTATCCCATTAGCAAGAGAAAAGTGAGAATAACTGGTGAGATTGGGCTTTATTTACTATTTCATTTCTTTAAAAAACTAAAAATGAAAATAAGACAAATTTCGAATCTATTCACACTTAATCTTTATTGTGATCATTAGATAATAATACCATTTCACTACTTCCCAAGCATGTAAACATTTCAAAACTTAACTTTAAAATTTTACATTATAAAGAGAAGAAAACTAGATTTTTTATTTAGAAAGAAATGAAATAAAAATTTTACCTATTCATAGGATATTGACTAAGCAGTATTCAGAGAAAAATGAAGTTTTAATGCATATTAAATTGACAAAATTAAATTTACTGATAATAAATGAAAGAAACATTCAACCCAGGGTGATAGAAAATGAACAATCATTTAAATTCAAAAGAACTAAATAACCATAAAAGAAGAAAATTACAGGGAAAGGCAAAAAGTGAACAGCAGACTTATTTAAAAAAAACTAGCTTCAAAGTAACAATACAATGCCAACTCTGGGAAATCTAATCAGAAATAAAAGAATAAATGTCCAGGTTTAAAAAAGGAAACAGGACAGGGTAGCTTGATGTGCTGTGGTCCATGGGGTTGCAATCAGTCGGACATGACTTAACAGCTGAACAACAACAAAAAGGGAAACAATGGGGGTAAGAAAGGGGATATAACAAAGGTTTGGCAGAGGTCGGGAAGATCCCCTGGAGAAGGCAATGGCACCCTACTCCAGTAATCTTGCCTGGAAAATTCCATGGACTGAGGAGCCCGGTAGGCTGCAGTCCATGGAGACACGAAGAGTTGGACACGACTGAGCAACTTCACTTTCACTACGTTCAGAAGCGTCCCTACCTTTTCCCATTCAGCTGTTGGAAAGGGTTCTAAACCATGCAAACTCCATTTCCTTGATTTCACGTTGTGTTGGCTTCTGGTTAGGTTTGCTGCATGGAAGTTATTGGCAGAAAACTGGAGGGCAGAAGAATGTATGGCTAGTTCTCCAACCAGATAGTGGAGGACAGAGGAGCCTGGCATGCTTCAGTCTCACTCATGGTGTCGCAAAGAGTCAGACACAACTTAGCTACTGAACAACCATCTCCAAACCACCACTCTGATGACATCTCAAGCAGTTGCTGTTCCTCTTCTGAGCAACAGGATCCTGTGTCCTCAGAACAGGATCTCCCTCTGTTTCTCCAGCCCCAGGGATAGGATGGTGGAGATTCCAAACATTGCATCCCCTACACTCTCCACCATCCCTAGCCGCCTCTTTCAGCTCTCCCAATATCTTTGTAACTAGTTCCTGAAGTTCAGTTCATACTTTTGAATGACCGGAAATAACATGAATTTTTCTGACGCTTCCCTGACAGATATGAAAATAATGATTTAATCAGTTGATTCCTACCAACATTTGTTAATTGAGCATAGGTCATGACGATCTCGGAGAAGGCAATGGCACCCCATTCCAGTACTCTTGCCTGGAAAATCCCATGGACAGAGGAGCCTGGTGGGCTGCCATCCATGGGGTCGTGAAGAGTCGGACACGACTGAGTGACTTCACTTTCACTTTTCACTTTCATGCATTGGAGAAGGACATGGCAACCCACTCCAGTGTTCTTGCCTGGAGAATCCCAGGGACAGGGTAGCCTGGTGGGGTCTATGGGGTCGCACAGAGTTCGACACGGCTTAAGCGACTTAGCAGTAGCAGCATGATAATCTTAATGGAGACTGAAGACGAGCTCCACAAAATCTGATATTTGATGACGATGAAATAAAAGTAAATTCCATACTCAGAAATGAAGTCTGAAGAAGAAAAAAAGGATAAAATTGCAAATATTATAAGGTGGTATGTGTGCCTTCTGCTGTAGTATGAATCAGTACTCTCACCAGTAATGAATGTCAGCTTCCTTAGTCTCAGCAGTAAGTTATCCAACTTAAATATTTTTCTCCAGTAGGGGAAAAATAAATTTTAATAAAATTTGATTTGGATTTCTTTACTAAGGCTGAGACTGACTTCTTGTCATATGTTGATAAGATTTTTTGTAAACTGTCTTCTATATATTTTTTCTATTGACTAATGAGAGGTTTTTATATATACTCTTTATCTATTATATAAGTTGAAAATATGTTTTCCCTGTTGATCATTGAATGTCCTTTGATTTTACTTATATTCCTTTTAACCATGTACAACATTTATTTTTATGCAGTTTTATCAGTCTTTTCTATTACAGTTTCTGAATTAAGAGCTATGATTAGAAAGACTTTTTCACTTTCTTCTTGAGGACTTATTGCACGTTTTCTCACACTTTTAGTTTATTTAAAATTTATCCTACTGAAAACTATATAGTTTTTATTTTATTTTTTCAGGTGACCACTCAGAGGTCACAACATGTTATGTTGAAGAATCTATTTGTTCCCATTGGTTTGTGACACCATTTTGTCTTATTTCTTACATTCACTTTGTATTTGGTGTCTATTTCTAGACATTCTATTTTATTCCTTTTTCTAATAATGACTGAGATATTATAATATATTTTCATGATAATGTACTTTTTCTCAAGTCTAGAATCAAATGTTACTATAGAAAAGTCTGAAACCAGGGATTATAATACCTTCCCCTATGATCTGGCTGTACAGAGGCTTCTTTCCTTCTTTAAACATCAAAACTTTGTTAGACTGCATCTCAGTATTGATTAGTCTGGTGTTCTTTCCTTTGGCATGCAGTGACTATAAATATATATGTAGAGAGAGACTTTTTAAAATCTGTTTATATCTTTAAATATTTGTTCCACTCCATTGTTCTTTCCTTTTCCAGACTCCAATTGTGTATATATTGCCCTTTCTTTGCCTTATACTACATTTTGAGTGTTCTCCCTAATCTTTTCATAATTTTCCATTTTATTTTGGTCACTATTCTTGGTCAAGCCTTTAGATCTTTGTCTGTACCTACTACCCTGTATGTTCTCCTCTGGGCCTCTCACCATTTCCTGTCTGTATCTCTATCAAGACTTTTTATTCTATTGCATTTTTTCTAAGATCTGCCAGGTCATGTTTCAACTCTCCCTATTTCCTCACCATCTTTTCTTTAAGTTGTGCTTCTGCTTTCTGATTATTTCATATTTTTTAGCCCCCCTCCCTTAAAAGTTTTTTATTGAGTAGCAAAATCTCAGAGCAACCTTTTAATCTGGCCAGAGCAACCTTTTCTAATGAGTGTTCCTCAAGGGCAAGTTGCGCTGTCCCTGCCCACCTACATCCCACAGGCATCTGTGAATCGACGCTATGGCATCTCCATTTTATAAATCTAGACCCAGCTTAATGCCAGTATTTTCTTAGAGCTGCCATCTCATTATTCTTTGACCTTTCTCCCCTCATACACCTCTGCTCCATCTCTTTGTGGTTCATAGTAGGTTGTCCAGCTTTTGTTGTATGTAGGTGATACTGGCTTATTACTTTTTTCCTAATTTTTCTTGAGGTCTGCCATCATTGAATCATCTCAATTTTACTTTTCTAACATGAGTTCAGAACCTCTTCACTCCTGTGATTTCTGTACTAATTGTGATTACTTTTGGTAAACTTTGTGCGTTTTCATATACTATATTATATCACAATATAGCACAGTACAACGTAATGTAATATTCTACCTCCTAGCTTTAGTGACAATGAAGCAGTTTTATTAACATTGTTACTAATCTTTTGTTTTTGTATAATACTCATGACAGAAACTGTTGTGTCAAGCTGGCCGTCATCCATACAGGAGGATATTCAGGATTCTGTATCCAGACTACATGATTTGAATCCATGTAGCTCTTATATTTATTAGCCATACGACTTTAGGCAAGTAACTGATTCCTCTCTACCACAGCATCTTCTTTTATAAGATAATATCAGTAATATTGTGCACCTCATTGAGGTCTGTGATATTACTACATGTATGTAACAAAATCCACTATAGCTGGTTTAAGCAGAAATGGATCAAATGGCCACAACTGTCACTCCCTTGTACTAGCATGATCCACATATTTGCCGTGGTCTCGTGAAAGGCAATATATACTTTCCTACCCCATGACTTGGGATTAGCCATTTGGCTTGCTGAGATTATACATATAGTTTCTCTATTGGGCTTCTGCCATTTCTATGGAAACATACACCAAATAGCCCACATTCTTTCAACGTGAGCTTCAAGGTAAAGAATATCCAAATCAGAGTTATAGCATGACACTCCCGTAGCCAACTTGCACACTTGCAAGCCTAAGAGCAGAGTCCCCAGCCATCTGAGAGAAAACGATAAAATATTAATTTCTGCTCTATCAGGTCTTCGACCAAAGAAATGATGCGGCATGTCGGACTTGAAATATAGAACATAGCAAACCTTTCCCATCACTGAATTTTATGTACTTTATGATAAAATTTGAAGATCTATAATCCATGAAAAGAATGTTCATGTTTCAAGAGTCAGATTCATGATGGACTTGGAGTAATTTAGAAACTATTGTCAGTTATTTCTGATTTATGGTTAGAGATAAAATGAATCCAATTTCATAATTTTAGAGACTAAAATTTGAATCATAACGATAAATCAAAGGAAATCCTATAAAATAAATTATCAAAGTTGAAAATTTCACTGCAAAAGTATCTGATTTCTTCATTCACCCATCATGACCACAAAAAGGGGAGGAGGGAGTAATATTTGTGAAGGAATTGATAATATGAAGCAATGAAATTTACTTAAACTACTTGTTGATCTCTACTTAATTTGTCAGCTATTTCTTCATTTCAACCTTTGGGAGATTAGAAAAGTACACAGCGAAAATGTTTGTACCCTACAGTGACTTAGTATCAGTAGGAGCAGTCAGTTGAATAAAAATATATAAAATTATAGATTTATAATTTATATAAATATATAAAATTTTATTTAATCAACTGCCATATTTTATGGGTTGCATTGTTTAGAAAATGGCAGCTTTTTCTTAAAGAAACCATAAAGTAGATTATGCATCTGAAATTGTAGAATGTAACACTACTGATCTTCAATGTACTGTACTATTATGTCTATAAAAGGCAGATTTTTATTTTATACATACACATTACAGGAAAGCCCCTTGACAGCCACATGGGCATTGTTAATTATCAGCACCATTAGTTTGGAATGGAAAAGCACAACAATCTCTTTGATAAAGAAATGCATGCTTAAATCTTAGAAATAGAGTATAAAATGCTTATGCTGTATTTTGTTTTAAAAGAACAATGATTGGCCATAAGTCTTAGTCCCTACAAAGTAGACCTGCCTTGAAGCACTTTTATTTCATGTAGCAAAATGCTTGGAAGCTCTGACTTAGGATCACATCCCATCATCACACAATAGCACAAAACTCAAACTGGCATCTGATTGAAGTTTCACATTTGGAACAATGGTGGGTTTAAATGCGTGTAACGCGCTTCCTATAAAAAGCACACAACCTCTTCCTCCCTGTCAGCATTCAGGGCTACACTAAAGGTTATGTTTGCTGCTGCTCTCTGTTGTCCTTAACCACTGACATTTTAAAAAGTCTAAATGCACTGTGTCTTGGGACTCCTTTGTAAAGTGGGCTTTATAAGTGAAAATGGTTGTTGGTACAACCTCTATTTGACTTCTGACTATCACCTCCAGTTTCAAGTAGAACAAGTTTTGCTGCCTTTGCAGAGTCCTCACATTTCCTTGGGGATTCCATATTCCATCTGGCAAAACCATCATTGTAATTTGTCAAAGTAAGAATTGTGCCCATGAAAGCACGTGTTCGAAAGAAATAGGGAGTATTGTCTGCCTGCTTTCTCTTGCATAAGCACATTCAAAAGCCTTCAGTAAATGAATGATCAGCTGGACACAGACAATGGCTTACGGTAAATATGAGCTTATGCTATTATATTGTAGGAGGATCCATTAGAATGGAAGATGGATGGCACTTTTGCTACGCAAGAGGCATTTTCCATGAGGTGACTTCGGTGAGGTGCTAGAGGACTGTCTTGACTCAGGCTGGAGATCTATACTGATAAGGGAAAGGCCAAGGAACAGGATCTGCATCGTTAATCTGTAAACTTTTCTTTGTAATAATCACTGAAAAGGAACAGCCAAGTAACCGTAACTCAGTGTGTAGAAGTAAAACACTTACTTGCACATTTATATGCAGTGGATGGAATCCAGCAAGCTGGCCTCTCCAAGGAGATAGTTTCTTTATCTCTTTGTAAAGCTGGGTATTTTCAATGAAAACTTCAGGAGATACCATCTGAGGAATTCCAGGTAGCAATCTTCTACCACTAATATCACTGCCAACTTCAGAGACAAATGAGCCCAGGTGTTAGTCCTGGCTATGTCACGTACAGAAACTCTGAGCCTTGGGCAAACTGAGAATCCTTTCTACGTCTACAGCTGCTCCTCCAACTGTGAAATACTATCTTCTTCATAGAACTGCAACACATGTCAACATTTAGCAGTTAAAACGCTGAGCACTCAGTATGCTTTCAATAAATGTTAGTGATTGTCAGATTTACTGACATCCCTTGAAAGAACTGGAGATCATTTGTAATGAAAAACAAATAGATAATAAAAAAAAGAATTAAAAAATCTAATGAGACAGAAGAGGAAATAATTATACCAGTAATATACTAAAAACACAGTTCTTGACTGACAAGGGCAAAGTCAGGTAGGAAAAGTAATTCAGGGCTCCTGTACCTTGTGATAGGCGAGGAGCTTGTTTCAGCCACAGGGCTGCCCAGACTTGCCGCCACTTCCTCCCCTCTTGGCTGTCACCCCTTCTATCCCAGCTGTATTGCAGCTTCACAGTGTTTGGAGTTGATACTTCTCTAGCCATCAAAAGATAAATGAATCGACCAAGACCAAGAGGTTAGCACCAAAATGTCATTTCATTTTTCTTAGAAAGTTTGCAAGGAAAACAATTCACCTTGCTTAAATAAAAAGATGTCAGTCGTTTCCCTTGTATAGATAGCCTACAAAACAGGAAATCAGGAATTCCACCAGGAAAATTTCAATATAATTTTATAGTATGGCTGACATTCTGACTATAGAGAATTCTCAGTCTTTTTAAATATAATGTCTTAAAACTTAAGCTTTAGTCTTCAGCTTTCATGTAGTAACAGCTGATTCTGGCTTGTTCTTGCCTTTTAGCTGTTGAATGAAGACATACAACTTCCGAGCATAAGATTATGTAACTCTCCTCCAAGATGACAAATTGGCTTATTATATCTGTGCAGAAAAGACTTCCCTCCCTGTGTGCTGAATAGGTGGGAGGGTATACAGATATCTGATAGAGTCTATAAGTAATCTTACTGCTAAAACTCTGCTCAATGATTACTTTATATTGTACATACATCTATCTACAGTGAACAGAATTTTATGCCATTGCATATCCATTTATATAATTTCATACAAAGATGATAACTTAATTAAATGATCATGGAAGATAATAGATCAAAAGTTTGTTTCATAAGATCAGTCATGTTAGACCATAGTCAGAAAGCGTAAGATAAATCACAATAAAGAATTAAGTTCCAAGTCTAGAAATAATATATTTCTTATCTCTTCTCCCTGTATTATTAGTCTGTTTCTGCTTCCATAACAAGATGTCATAGACTGAGTGGCTTAAATAATAGAAGTGTATTTTCTTACAGCTCTGGAGGCTGGGAAGTCTAAGATCAAGATGTTAGCTGACTCAGTTCCTAGTGAGAGGCTCTTCCTGGCTTGCAGACAGCCGCCTCCTTGCTGTGTCCTCATTTGGTGGGGTTGGGGCAGAGGGAGGTGGGATAGCAGGAGGAAGGGGGAGGGAGAGGAGAGAAAAGAGAGGAGAGGAATGAGAATAGTGGGTGTAAGTACTCAGGTGTCCCTTTTTGTAAGTATACTAATCCTTTTGGACCAGGGCCCCATCCTTATAACCTCATTTAAACTGTATTATCTCCATATAAGCCCTATTTCTAAATTCACTCTTAAAGAAACTTAAAGCTTCAACATACAAATTGTGTGTTGGGGGGGAGGGCACAATTCCACCTATGCCACTTCCAAACCCCAAACAGAAAACCCCTTTGGGTTCAATCCCCTTAAGTAAGTGGGCCAGCTAAACTATTAGTTGACCCAGCCAGTCAATTAGTTATAGTAGGAAAAATCTGGAGGACCCAGAGCTAGGAGTCTTTCACCTGAAGTTAAAGTGCCAGCCAGTCAATATTAGGTGGTACCCAAAATGAAATGCCTGATCTGGGTGTCCATTATGCTTGGAGAAATCCAGGGACACTGAATTCCTGGAAATAGACATTTTCAGTCAAGTCAGATGAAGTACCCAAGTCCAAGCTCCTGAAAGAGGTATTGGGGTGAGGGTAAGGGTAGGGAGTGGCACAAGCCCAACAGGTGAAGTAGAAAGTGATCTGAATGAATTACAAAGACCAGGCAATGCCTTCAGATTGAATTGCACATGTTTTTCTATATTAAAACAGCTTAAGGACACCAGATGTAAGCAGACAAATCGAAAGCCATAGTTCTATCATTAAACTCCAGTGCTAATCACCCCTCAAACATCTTAGGTAAATAAGAAAATCATATGTCTTTAAAGCAGAAGAACCCCCCCACCCCACCCAATACCTCTGTTTGGGTGGACAGTATATTTATGGAGTACCATACATTGCCGTCCACATAGTTGGCACAAAATAGTTAAATGCACTGTGTTAAATATAAATGAAACCCTCCAGTGATAACAGTTGAAATCAATTAACAAAGCAGGCTTATTTTGGCAAAATAAAATTCCCACAGTATCAATGACATTCTGATAAGATGGCATTTAACTTTCACCAAATTAGAAGAATCCCAAGAGAGGTAGTCATTTCTAAGAAAAATAAAAATTAAAAAGAAGCATTTCCCATTCTCTCAATCCCCCGCGCCCTTGTCATCTTAATGGTTTAATAATTGCATATCTATAGACGTAATGAAATCCCTTTCAAAAATTTTGGATAGTACGTTTCTTCCCCACTCCACTTCCCATCCACTTTTCTGTATTCATTTTTAATGTTGCTCTCTTTTATACAAATATCAGCATAGGACTTTTATACTACGTCTCGGCTTAAAATTTGTCAGTGCCATCTATGAAAGGTAAAACTGCCACCGTTGGTGATTAATCAAATTTTCTCTAAATGGGATTAATTCGGATGGATGTAAGAAAAAGATTGTCAGGGTGCGTGTCCCTCTTCCTGTCTGTCCTCAGGTCTTCTTTTTTTTTCCCCTTGCTGAATTGAAAATGAAGCAGAGCTATAATCTTGTGTGGCAGATACTGGATCCTTCCTTTGATAAACATCTAAAATGCTAATGAATGTGGGCTGCAGTTCTGAAGGAGCAAGCAAACGATTTGACAAGAATCTGGAGGGTAAAAAAATGAAGGAGAACTTTCTGACTTAAAAGAACTCTTTTTGTTCACATTCTGTATTGTTTCCTGGAGAAAAAATTTTCCTCCGCAGAAAAACAGAAGAAAAAAAAAAAAATTCTGCTACATCAAAATGCGGAAGCCTGAAAAACTGATGAGCTTTCAGATTGTCCTCTTTTGCATGCAAATCATATCAGAAGTTCTCATTAGCATAAATGCATGAGCAACTCTAAATGCTTTTAATTTCCAATCTCAGCCAGCAGAGGAGTAATTTGTCACTGTCAGGGTGAAAATCTAAAAAGAAAAAAGGAGAGAGAGAAGGACTCCATGCTAAATTGGAATCATATAAATTTTTGATTTGCTAATTGACTGATGCTACAGTTCAATCAGCTGCCTTGAAGGTGTAAATAATTCAATGTATAGTCAGAAATAAAAGCATAATGTGCCTCTACCGAAGGTATATTAGAATTCTGTTCAGCGGGACATACCTGACCATATCTTTTTCACAGATGCCCCCTTTAGTCAAATTATAAGTCTTCTGAAAGCAACTGCACTCATACAAACCAATAAAAACACCTCTTA